>NC_139010.1:72855471-72897148 GCF_964374135.1 Grampus griseus
CCTGGAGAACCAGAACTAGAACTAGGTAAACATTACAGGAAGGCAGATTTCAACTTAGTACCAAAAGAAACCTTCCCCTGGAGCTGTCCAAATGTGGAGACTGGTGTTCAGAAACTAATTCATCAAAGGTAAATGATACAAACTCTTAATACTGAAGGGCAGTCAAGCCCTGGATGGTGCAGTAAATGAGATGGTGGTAGCAGCAACTAGTATTTTTTTTTTTTTTTTTGCGGTACACGGGCCTCTCACTGTTGTGGCCTCTCCCGTTGCGGAACACAGGCTCCGGACGCGCAGGCTCAGCGGCCATGGCTCACGGGCCCAGCCGCTCCGCAGCATGTGGGATCTTCCCAGACAGGGGCACGAACCCACGTCCCCTGCATCGGCAGGCGGACTCTCAACCACTGCGCCACCAGGGAAGCCCGCAACTAGTATTTATTGAGCACTTACTATAGTGCCAAGCACTGTGTTCAGCACTTTTTACATGGATTATCTCATTTAATCCTCGAACAGCCTATAAGGTAGGGTCATTTATTCCATTTTTACTAATGAAGGAATTGCTCAGGGCTACAGGGATTCACACCAAATGGTGCCTTTTACTGGTGAAAACTGCCTAATTCCCTTCCAAATCTGAAATTCTACTCTATGTTCTAAAGTCGTGAACCATTTAACTCAATTTTTTAACAAATATTTAAAGTTTTCTTAGTCTCCATTTTCTGTTCTTTTGAGACTGAGTGAAGAGTTAATACTCTGTTCTCCTGCCATCCAAACTTAAATTAGGTTGATGTAGTAAAGGTAAAAATTGAATGAAAACAACAATAAAGATGATTTCTTTCAAGCTTTGAGTTGCTCATAAGGAAAAATGTAAATTTTTAAAACTATCAAAGGTATTTAGAGGAAGAGAAATGGAAAAGAGAAATGGTAGATGAAAGCAAAGTTTACATGTTACTCTAAAGGTAGGCTGATTTGGTAGGAAGTTGCTTCCATTTCTGCATAATGCAAGAGGTAAAATCCCTACTACCTACCTGGACCAAAACATTTTATAACTCCAACCATAAGAATTCGAACTATTCCCACTGCACAGAGTATGCCAATCCAATATCAATAACTAATTCAAACACATTAACTGGTAACTATGTCAATGGTATAACTCTTGAAGCTGCAACCCAGTGTCAGTTCAAGTGTAAGAATGTCCCATTAATCCTGCATTAGGGAAGGAGAAGGTCCTAAACAGCTACAATCCACACATTCACAGATAAAAAATAGTTCTGTCATAGCATATTGGCCACCAAAGATAGGTTTTATCAACAATATTCCCTTTGGTTTTCCTCGTTACAGCCAGATACCTGAAATAAACTGGCTATTGAAATTTCACTGTAATGCTGCATTTTTATAGCTGCTTTACCTTCAACAAGAATAAAATGCTTTGTGGTGTAGTTACCAAGTCAACGCTTTATGATATAATCAAACAACCTGACTAACATGGCACCTGCAGAAGGATGGACAAAGGCCCTGCTTCTAAGGGGGAGGGTCACTCTCCCTGCTAAGGTCTGGCCCTTTCCCGTGACTTATTTCCTTCTGATCCTTCTGAGTGTGATCAGATATGTTCTATTTTAGGGGATGAAGTAATAACAGATTTACATCACATAAAAAATAACATAGCAAAAATTAAGAAGATTATTAAAGCTTCTGTGGGAATATAACTTTCCTTGGTGAGAGGGCTATTTCAACCATTCAAACTCCTAAAAATGTATAGTTCTGTAAACCTAGAATTCCTTTTCCATAAATTACCCTAAGGAACTAACCAGACCACTGTAAAAATGTATGTATAAGAATACTTGTCACAGCATTATTGATAATTACTAAAAACCAGAAATAATCCATCTATCACTGAAGAATTGTTTAAATAAATTACGGTACTATCATATAATAGAATACTATGGGCAACACTAAAAACTGATATACATATCTCTACTGACATGCAAAGATGACTATAATATACTGTTTACTGAAAAGAGTAGGCTATAAAACTGAATGCAAAGCATGACTGTATTTTTTGTTGATACATATATTTCACAGATAAAAGATCAGGAAAAAAAGACTATAAAATACTAATGTTGGCTTTTCTCAAAGAGTGAAGATAACAAATTTGCTCTCTTTTAACTGTTCTGTATAGTAAAATTTTTTATAACAAGTACAAACTGTGTTTTATATATATATAAATAATATACTTATGAAACAATAACGCTCAATCCATTTCTTTAAAAATCACAGTAATGCCAGAGCACTTTTTGGGCAAATAGGAAGACAATTCTTCCTTTCTTGGACACCCAATGCATCAGCAACTAAACACAGGGTACATGTCTACCCACATAATCCCAAAGCACAGTTGTATGTGTTAGAACAATTCCACTGAAATGCTCACATACTTTTCTGAAATTCCTCCAGTTTTTTAACCGCTTCATCTCGTTCTTGCCTAATTTTGTCACACTGAAATGAGAAAAAAGCAGAAATGTTAACTTTATATCATAAGTTTGGAAAGACAAGAAAGAGCAAACATAAACAATTTTATGAAAACAAAAAATAAAAATCTTAAAAAAGCATTAATGATATATCCAGAAAAGACAAAAACTCTAATTCAAAAAGATACATGCACCCCCAATGTTCATAGCAGCACTATGTACAATAGCTAAGACATGGAAGCAACCTAAGTGTCCATCAACAGATGAATGGATATAGAAGATATGTGATATGTATACCATGGAATATCATTCAGCCATAAAAAAGAAATAGTGCCATTTGCAGCAATATGGATGGACCTAGGGATTCCTATACCAAGTGAAGTAAGTCAGACAGAGATAAATATATGATATCACTTATATGTGGAATCTAAAAAATAATACAAATGAACTTATTTACAAAACAGAAACAGACACACAGACATAGAAAACAAACTTATGGTTACCAAAAGGGAGAGGGCGGAGATAAATTAGGAGTACGGGATTAACAGATACATATCACTATATATAAAACAGATAAACAACAAGGATTTACTGTATAGCGCAGGGAACTATATTCAACATCTTGTAATAACCTAATGGAAAAGAATACACACACACATACAACAGAATCACTCTGCTCTACACATAAAATTAACACAATATTGTAAATCAACTATAGTTCAATAAAAAAGAAGAAAAATAGAATAATTTTAAAAAGAAAAAAAATATACGAAGGGAAAAAAGGCATGAATGGCCACATGGTATTTGTTACTGCTCACCAGCATGATATTTGTACCACTTGTATCTGGCCAATTTTCTCAGACCTTCTAAGATAATGAGTCACCTTCCAGGCTCATTATCTCTTCAGTAACAGACCAATTTAACATCCTTGAGTTAAAATGTATTCATTCTTTAAGAGAATATTTGTGCCTCTTTTTAAGTAGGTATTTTGCTGACACAGTAAAAACCCCACTCATCCGCAGGTCAGATTGCTGAAACTGCGCAGTTTCAATTATCCAGAACCCTGGGGGCACACTGGAAGTGACCACTGCCTGGAGGCAAACTGCTGCCCAAGTCCCATGCACTCTCTCACTCAAGAAAAAACCATCCATGTATCCTTAGAATTCTGAATAGAAGAAGGTAGCAAATTAAAAGGAGGGAAGGCAAAAATAACTTATTAAAGCGTGAGGATCTTTTAGGGTATCAGGTACAGAAACAAGTATCTAAACTGGCTCTGTAGACATTAATGAATTTTTTTAAAACCTAACATTCATTATGAGAACTGAATTCAATTCACCCCGATTTTCACAAAATAGGAAGTAAAACACATTTTAGGAAGATTTTCATCAAAAATATCTAAAACTTTAAAAAGTGATTTTAGCTATTAGAATGATAATTAAAATTTTAATTGTGTGGGAATACTATTATACTAAGAGGACCATATGAACAAAGTTATATTTTAATCCTACCTTGTCAGAAAAACACATCTGGGATATGTTTTTTGGGATTTCACACCTTTGGATATTTTTATTTTCAAATGTCAATGGCTAAAAAATTATGATGCCACTGATAATTGGGAAAACCCAAATTAAAATAGTAAGATATTCTCATCTAATAGACTGGCAAAAACTGGAGAAGTCTGGGATCAGATGTCGGATACTCTCACATACTGCAGATGAAATGTCAACTAGCATAACTACTTTTGGAAATAAACTAACAAAATTGGACTTGTACATACCCTATGACTCAGCAATTCTACTTCTAGATTCTAGAATCTCTAGCAATGTGTACAAAATGATCTATACAAACATGTTCTGCATTTATAATAACAATAAATCATGTATATCCATATAATACACTATAAATGAAAATGAATGAACTGAAGTTAAATGTATCAACATAGATAAACCTCAGAAACCATAATGTTGAGTAAAAGGAATTATAGAATATATATCAAATGATACCTTAAGCACACAAAAACACTTTATATATTTATATTGTATCTGTATATTTCCCAATACATATGGTATATATAAAAACATAAAAACATGAACTAGAAGGATATACACAAAATACATAACAGTAGCTGCCTCTTAAAAGATAGGGAGGGGAAGGGGTCTAGGGCTGGGTGACACAAAGGACCTTCAATTTTATCTGTAGCATTCTTTTTTCTTTTTAAGTTTCAAAAAAAAATAAGCTAATTCTGTGAGGTGTGTATTTGTTATATTATTCTCTGCCCTTTTCTATGCTTTTAAAATATTTTTAAAATAAAAAAATTAAGAAAGCAGTTCAGTTTTGTACGTCAGTCTCTCAGGAACTGAAACTTTCTAGAAGTTTTAGTTTTAAAAACCTATCTCTGTTCATTTGGGTAAATCCATTCTGGCTAGAGTACACGAAACGAGTACACGGTGTTAAACCAGCAAAGCTATTTACTAAATCCTGACCTAGACCCTCCACAAGAGGGGTCAGGCAGGACCATTTTCTAAAGGAAAAGCCATATCCTTTCATTAAAGTTTTCTTGTGTCAATTTAACTTCTGTAAAAAAGTAATTCTAATACAGTTTCTAGTCCCAACTTCACATGTAAATTGTATTTATTGTCTTTTGGTGTTTAAAATTCTAAACACTCTATAGAGTCCTGGATTCTCAAATACGTTTATGAGATCCTTCCCCCACCAGATAGTGTAACACCTAACTTCATGAGCGTGCTAGCCAGCTGTTTCAGGAACGCTCCTCTCATTTTCTAGAATGTAGTACCTGTTCCCCTTGTACTTCCCCACCACCCTGCCAGTCTGCCCACCCATGGCCCATGCTCTTCGCTCATAAGGCCCAGGTAGACATGCTTTGGTTAATAAAGGGTCTCAACATCACAGTCTTATCCCAACATTCAAGTAACAAGTTTCTACAGTCCAGCTATGTGCTTTCACACTAACTCTATAGTCATCACCAGCAGATTCAGAAGCAGTCTCCCAACACCAGCTGTGTTCTATCAGAGGTCTTCATGTTGCTGTGCTTTCTATTTTCTGCAACCATATTATGATAGAACTGGCAGCCACAGAATTTACCATCTGCTATGGATACTGAAAGGGGTGTGTATTGTGGGGGCGGGGATTTACACATGCTGCAAAAGCAACTTATTTATTCCAACCAGAGCTGAGCAAAATATGAAGGACGTACCCGTTTACTAAGCAGAAATCCAAACATCTCCTTATTTCATCATTTTAGATGAACCCAGAAAAATATCTTGTAACCTTTCTCTCGATCTACCAACAGAGAGAAAGTAGCAAAGATTCCGGGCCTTTTTGGAAGAACGTTGTATCTTTACATCCCACAGAAGCCCCTCACCCATCCTACCCCTTCCTCTCTCCTGCTCACGCAGCTGCATCATTTGTAGAAACTGCTTCTTTTTGTGTGAGAATTGCTCGTGAAGACTCTGCAATAGCAACAGATGTTCTTGGGCCCACGTCCCTTAATTACGATGCTCAACGATTCTCTGTAGCTCAAGGCTGGGGTAGAACCCAGCAGCACGAGTGCTGGCTGGTTTAAGCAAGTTGGATCACATTACATCAATTCTAGAGTCTCTATTTTGGCTCTTCATGAAGTGGTGAATTGGCGGGAGGTTAGCCTTGCTGCTTTTGAAAGCTCTTCATATTAGAAGCCCTGGCTGTTTTCCAGAACTCTTCCTTGAGGCTCATCCAGGCAGATACCTGGCTTCTGAAACTAAACCAGCATCTCAAAGCACTGGCAGACTGATTTGTGAAGGAAAGTCTTTCCAGTGTGTATTGGTATTCCCCTCTCCCCGACCGAAATAGGCAGCTCTGTTCTTTCTGCCTCGCATATCATCCAACTCCTGTTTGTACTAAAATGTCTGCTTAACGGGGCTCAGCAGAAGTACAGATAACTGTAGGTACTAAGATATCTTTATATTTTGCTGTGTGTATATTTTATGCAAGAAAACCCCCAATATTCTGAATTGTGTCTAACTTCCACTAACATAAACATTCATTTTTATCTCCATGACACACAAATGCAACAAAGAGTTGCCAGCCTACAGAAAGGCCAGTGTGGGGCCCAAGAAGTACACACATGCACTGCATACACAGGACAGCAACAGAGTAGGCAATCTACACAAAGACAACTACCGTACAGTTGACTGAATTAGACTTCTAAGCAGGCATCTACTGTAATCACTGAATGCCTTTATTTCCTTCCTCCAAGTATTGAACAAATTATTCATACAGGTGCTATGTTAAGCAGAGAAAATACAGTGGGGAACATAACAGGCAATGTGCTCTCACAAAAGTTATGATCAACCAAGAAAGATCAACAGTGAAACAAGCAATTTATAAGAACGCTTGCCATAATGAGAGAAGTACTGCACTACAGGAACATACAGCAGAGGCTACAACATTAAGTCTGAAAAGGTCTCAACTCCACACCATTTTTTACTTATTTGTCTTGAACTTCATTCCTTTTATGTCCAGTTACAATATTTAAAAGTTTAAACAGGCAAAGCATCAGAATTGTCCATATTTACCTGTTTTAGAATATTTGGTGATGCAGTTCGAGGACCATCAAATCATTTTTAGTAAAACTCAACAATTCTATTGTTCCACCTATGTAAGTTTGGCTAGAACTCAGCTGTGCTTATCCTTAAAGAACACAATAAATTAAATCATTCCCACTAGGATGGAATTCTTTTCACTCTCTTTCGGTAGTGTTCTTTCTTCCAATTCAAAGTTCTTTCCCTCCAATTTTCACAGGCAATAAAGTAGTAGCTGTCCCCTAAAGCTGTCTTACAGCATTCTCCAAATTCTAGGTATTGTGTGTTAGATGGAAACACATGTCATCAGAACAGAGATCCTTGCTCTTTGTTTCTGGATAGATTGCTGTTAATAAGAGACTCATTTTCACTTTCAAACTGCTAAGTAATTACTTTTTCTCTGGCACAACCACTTGCCACTCTGCTCTAAAGAAACTGCATGTATGTGAATGTATTATGCATGAACAGTTAGCATAATGGATGCATATCTTGCTCTTTAAAGTGGCTTCTTTACTGATTTTTTTTAAATAAAATACTTTGGGACCTTCACCTCTGAAATTTACAAAAGATGAAGAAATTTTAACAATAGACAACTGAGCCAAGATGCAAACAGTATCATCTATCTTGCTTCTTGAAACCTAAGTCTTGGAAAGTGTCTGTCTCATTCCCTTTTCATTCATTGTTCCTGGCAAGCTGACAGAACCGCCTGATGCAGTGTTACAGTAGCTCACCCAAACGACTTCTAATCAGCCACTTAAACATTTATTCATTTCAAAACTCGATCTCGGAACATAGAATTAAACATAAATACTTACTGTTCAAAGGCAGACATTCTTCTATTCTACAGATTTCCTTCTTTTTATGCACACTCCACATTGCCCCCACCACTCTGAGAAATGTGAAAGCTATTCCATTAAAAGCTCAAAAAAGCTTTGCCCCCCCATATAGGAAAAAAACCACAAACAGCTATGACAAAGATCCTGAATGAGTCATAAGAGAATGCCCTTCAATTGTAGAAGCATGACTAACACATTTAAATATGATGATTGCTTCACAAGCAGAGTAAAACTTCATTTGGTTGAATTCAAAATATACAAGTCCTCTATTTTTTTTTACCCCAAAAATAATTTGGAAGGGTTGTTGACTTCAATGTGATAGGCCTTCTCACTTTTTAACATATTGTTGATAATGCTATTTAGAAACTGGGCAAAAAATAAGTAGCACCCTTTCCATAATCTCCACCTATCTTGATGTCTAGAAAAAACAAAACTGAAGCTTTTACACTTTAATCCAACCCAGATATCTTACATGTACCCTATATAATATTTTGATAATGAATTTTGGTTGATAAAATGTGGTAAGTGCATAAGAAATATACAGATGTTTCATTACAAAGAGGCGACAATTCTGCTTGTGAGAGAAAGAAGACTTTGAAAAAAAGTAAGCCACATTTAATCCAAGCATTAAGAGATAAGAGTTAGTCACATGGAATTGAGTAGGAACCTTGTCTTTTTGTTCTTTTCCCATTCCACCCTTAAACTCTAAGCATTCACTTATATGTACAATTTATCACAGTTATTTGTCAACTTGCCTGCGTCCCTCCTTAGAGTAGTTTTATTCTAGAGTGGGACCTTCGTACATTTTTCTTTATATCCCAGTACTCAGAAGGCATTCAGCAAAAAGTTTTCCTTATCAACTCAGATCCTGATTCCATCCTCAAAGACATTGATAAAAACCACAAAATGATCAGCGTTATATTGTTCTTAAAAAGGGAGAACTGCAAAGGAAAAGATCATTAAAACACTGGCCCACCCTCCCAAATCTCCTACTCTTACCCTTGGAATGCATTATGTCAGAATCTATACACATGTGCGCGCGCACACACAAACAAACACACAGAGGCACACGCACGCGAGAATTTTTCTGATGTAAGACTGATTTGATATTTAACTTTCAGTTTTTAAATACAAACCAATAGATGATGAAGACAAACGATCCAGAAAAGTATTGAGTCTGATAATTTGCTGTGGAAAATTCATGGGCTAACAATAAAAAATTAAGAATAAAACCAAGACCTTTGGGGAAAAAGTCAATTAGATCCCCTAGGTTTACCTGCTTCAAAATGAGTATTTTTGGTTAGAATACCCTGTCTGAATCTAGACTCTGTTAAGCCCTGATGTCCTGTTTTCTGTGAAATAGAGCTGGCACAGGGTTGTTTGGAGCATCAGATAAGGGAGATAAGGGAATGTACATGACACAGTAGCTGCTTAAAAAAACAGTCTCTTAAGCAACCGCCTGTTCTGAGGAAATTCATGTCCTACCACTTGTCTCAACAGAGGAGATTCTAAACAGGGCATAAAAAGATCTACCCAAAGGAATCACACCCACTGTCTCTTCCCATTGATAAGGTTCATGACCTGACAACAAAGATGTCTAGACTTAATGTGGACACACAGAAGGAAAAAACTTGCCATTTATTTTTCTGGTCGCTTACACTTCTGCAAAATTTCCCCACACCAAATTAACTATGGCAAAAGACTCTTACTTTAGATTCCTATCCTTGACTGATTTAACTGAACTCGTGTGGGGTCACGAGGTAAGAATGGCCATGAATATTTGCTGATGGGGACTGGACAAAGCTCACACAGCCAGGCACAGAGAATGCTTTGCCAGAGAAAATGGTGTTCTCCATTTACCACCTCTAGAACTAAAGCTGCTTTTACTCATTCTGTGCTGTATTAAAAAGGCTTTTATTATAGGCTTCCCTCCTTTGTAATACAGCCCCCAATTCGGGGAAAACTCTGCAGTAATAAGCCTACTAGTCTTTTAACACAAGATAAACAGAGTGCGGTAAACTTAAAACCATCGTATTTTGTTTTACCCAACCACACAGCATTCCATATTGCTTTCATTTCTTTTCTTCCCATTTCTGTTAATAGTTATTTTTAAAGAATAAGTACAGAAGCACGTCAATACAGATGTTACAAAAGTATCAGGACATACTCTGTGTAGAGAAACATGTAAACAGGTAATGGACTAAGGTAATTTTTAATCCTTGTTTTGCCAAATGCATCTTACCTACAATTCACTTGTATAACAGATGGTTCACATAAAAACTCACTGCAGAAAGTGGCTCGCAGTTAAACAACCATCATCATCACTAATAACAGATGTTTATAGAACATCTACTATCTTTAGGGCAATGCTAGGTCTACAAGTAAGCAAGGATTAAAGAAGGATAAGAGAAAACAAAAAATTTACTCTTTTTCCTCTTATGTTATTCACATTCTTCTATATCCTTCTTTCTTCATCAAATGAAGACACTTGTTTGCTTTCCCTCCTTCTATCTTCCAGGTTAAACCAAGGAGTTCTCCTGAATTAACCCTTCCAACTAGTTTTGCTCTTCCCCCCTTGGACCAGGAACATATATAGAAGAGACTCAATTGACTGATAACGTCTTGGCTCCTTCTCCTAGAGCTGGAAGATGGCTGGGTATCTTACGGAAAAAGACTCAAGCTATCTGGCATAAGCTTCACCCATTAGCTTTGCTTTAAAATTATGGGACAACAGGGACCCAAGATCTAAGCATATACTCCCCACCTGTTGGCATCCTCGGGACATCTGTGATTTTGTGTGGTTATGTTAGAATTAGAAATCTTGTCAAACTGTATTATGTGACCTCCTTACCATATTAGAGACGCATGTACCAGCCACCTTCTATCACAGATATTCTCATCACCCCACCCACCATTCCCTGAATTGCCTAGTGAAAGGAAGGGAAGATACTTAAAATTTCAAATATAAATAAATTTTTAAATAAAAATTTTATTTCAAAAATAATATTTACAAATAATATTTACAAATGAGCAAAGGAGCATGAAACGTGGGTGAAAAATAACGATCTAAAAATCTATTATAATGTGCTTTGAACTAGAGGACTTACCATTAATACCACCACACCAACATCTATATAGGTGGCAAATTAATACAAGTAAAAAAGTTAAATATGATTTTTAAGAGTTCAATAAATACCCACAAACGTGCCACAAGTTTTACAAATATTTAGCTCACTGCCAATTTTCATTACAGCTCTTACTCTGAAATTTTAAAGACAAGGTTGCATAATGATGTGTACCTTCTTTCATAACCACGAAGGACCTGTCTTATTAATTTTCCACCATGGATGTTATGCTTTGAAATATCTGGTCTATCAAACAAATTTCTAAAAATAGAAATTTAAAATTTTTAAAATAAGTTTCATTTATATCTAAATAACAATAATGGACAGTTCCCCCTCTCTCTCCTTTTCATTTTCTACTCAGTCCCTCTACTTTCTTTAGCCTTCCCTTCTGTATGTCCCTTCCCTAAACTTATAGGGAAAAAAAGATATATGTTAAAAAAACACTCATGGGGCTTCTCCCTGGTGGCGCAGTGGTTGAGAGCCCGCCTGCTGATGCTAGGTGACACGGGTTCGTGCCCCAGTCTGGGAGGATCCCACATGCCGCGGAGCGGCTGGGCCCGTGAGCCATGGCCGCTGAGCCTGCGCGTCCGTCCGGAGCCTGTGCTCCACAACAGGAGAGGCCACAGCAGTGAGAGGCCCGCGTACAGCAAAACAAAACAAAACAAAACAAAACACTCATGAATCTTAAATGGATATGTCCAGAGACATAAAGGTAAGTAGAATTTAATTATTTAACCGTTAAAAAATACAACTGCCAGAGCCCAGGAAAATATTCACCACGCTTCACCATCTTCACATTGGGTGTTTTTCAACTTCCAACAGATTATTCATATACTTAGAGGAAGCAAACATACAAAGGGTTTAGGGAAGCATCTGAGCTAAACACCAATGACTAATTCCAAAGAGTTCTCTCCAGATCTAATATGTCTCAACCCAAAAGGTAAATGTCTCAGGCCTTCAATTCCATCACTAGAATCCCAAATCTGACTGCTGGAAAAAGTACAATTCTTGGGGGCTTGAGTTGCTTGGCTTGGTGCCTTGCTGCACATTTAGCCGTGTAGTTAATCTCCCAGAGCAGCGCCCACTGTGGCATGCCTGCTATTCTTTACCATCTGGAGCCTGGAGTTGATATTAGCCTGAACCACACATGCAGGAGAAAAGAAATTAAAAAACCCACTCTCATTCGCATTTAACTGAAACTGGTGGCAGAACAATGCACCATGCTGTCTAGGCTTTTACACAAGTAAGAGAGGAAAGAAAGGGTAAAGTACAAACCTTCTCCTTTGTCTTCTGGTTCTCTGCTCTGAGGTCTTCATATTCACCTATTGCTAAAAGAAAAAAAGGAAAGCAATGTTACAATGCTATCAAAAGTTTACTATGGGAAAACCTGGGAACCCAACTAACCCCTATTGTCTATTTACAAGGTTCTGGGTGGGGTGGAGAAGAGGCCACAGAAGAAGGGCTCCTGCTTTTAAGAATAAGGAAGAAGAAGAGACCAGAGCAGATGTGAGCCCACGGAGCCGAATTTCAGTTCTCCTGGGTTATTAGGAAGACCTATGAGCCATAAGTGCCTATGACAAGTCACTTCTCATCTTTGATGTTCAGCACTTGTGACAGGTTGGTGTCCCTGAAGTTCCTTCCAGCAAGATTAGTCTGTGGTGCTATAATCACAGGTTTATTTAAGATTAGCCTCCAGAAAATAAACTCAATGTCACATATCTTCTTTATCCGCAGGGGAAAGTTTCTGTTATGAGCATTCAGCTAAGAACAACTATTTTCAGGCACTGCAAGATCATCAACCACCAAGCCATGACCAGATTCCAGCCAGATTCATTTCACTAAATTAGAAAAATATGTGAATTATCTGGAACTATTTCCAGCTATGTGGGAAAAGCAGCAGTTTTCTACTTAAAATCCTCCACTGCCAGAAAAGCAAGCTGAACTCCCACATTCATCTCTTAGCCAAAGCACCATTTTTAGATAGCCTCACAGTTGAGAATGTGCCATTTAGAGCGTAAGGTGGGAAGAAAGAGACTGATTTAGGACTATTGATGGAGCAGAATGTCTAAGGTGGACCCAGCAGAACCACTGCCCACTCCCAGACCAGCATTTTGACTGGCACCAGACAGCCAGACAATAATCAAGTTTGGATTTTTATACTTTTACGTTAAAAAAATTTCATTGGGATTTATCTACAAAAAGCTAAGTTTTTCTTTAAAAAAAAAAAAAAGACAAACAGAGCTTCCTATTTCTATGAAGAACCTGAAGATATCAATTAAAAATCTGAAACCAGTGGTTTCAAGAACATTCCATATAATCTGGTCATTAATTCCAAAGTGTATGATTCTAACCACTGGAGCAGAGAATACCGCCAAAACAATTCAGATGGTAAAGTATATGCTGTTCCTTTCAACAGGGATCTGAAGGGTTTAGAATAGTTACTATGATGACCGGACCGAAATCTTAAAATCCAATTCAAATAAACAAATATTTATGAGACTATACCATCAACGGCCCGAAGTTTTATCAGCACTTCATAACCATCTAAATAAGAATTAACGGACATTTTATTGAAGCCACACTCAAAAAAGAATCTTTTTTTTGAAAAAAAATTTCTAATCTTTGAAAATTAGGTAGCCCATAAGATAGCTAAATGTACACATGTAAAGATACAGCCCTTTAAAAAATCATTACAGTTTCAACAGAAAAGATTTGATTGATCACAGAATGAAGCCCTCTGCACACCAGCTCCTTATCAGCCTCCATCAGACAAACCCTAACCAATGAGTATGAAATAAATTGTCCTCGGTTCTGAAAATTCAATAAAATGTCCCTCCCCTTCCTTTTTCTAACAAAAAGAAACATGAACTAAGAGATTCTAAAAATACGCACTTACATCATTAGGTAGTCTATGGTCATGGTCCCAAATCTTATTACTACATCTAATATTGTTTCAAAAAATAAATACTTTATTGAGAGACTTTGCTTTCGTTTACTTGACATTTAAAAGTATCTTTAGATAAAGTTGAAAAATCAAAATTGATTTACCACTCTATTCCTGATGACCTACTTTACAGACATACAGAAAAAAAAAAGTAAGAAATTTTTTTTTTTCTATTTAAAGCACCAGATAACGGCTATGAAGGCCTTTTTAAAAATACCGACACTGTTCTTCCATTATAATGCCAACAGAATCCAGGCGAAACACTATAGACTCCCAATTACTGGGTCTTTATGAAAAGCATTTATCATGAATCTTTACCTATCATATCTTAATGGAAACCACAGAAAATATGCTTTCCGTGACTGTAAGCAACTTAAAAAAAAAAAAAAAAATGAAGCCAAGTACAGGGAAAGGAGAGGAAAAGTATGGGAAGAATTCAACCATTTGGTAGTGGGAAGGGGCAGTTGGGGAATTGGGCATAAACGAAAAATATTTACTTATATTTTTATTTCTTTGAATTTAAAAAAACCAAGATTACTGCCCTAAACAATATTCACATATATCATAGTGAAAACGTGTAACCGCATCTTTAGCAAAACTGGTAAAAACTATAATGACCTATGTTATTCAGCTACTTCTCTTTTGGCAATGCCAAAGGGTCACAGAGAAAGCCTTATCGTTTTACAGCTGGCTCACAGTTTCAAAACTTTTTAACATAAGCTGTGAAACTCAAGTGATTTAATGAGAGAGATCCTCCAAATTTTGAATTAATAAAAAAAGAAGAAATGATTTTGACCAATTCTCTGTCATGTGAAAGACATCTGCAGCTTGGGAAGACTTCATCCCTTGCATTTACAGATACAGCATAGTTCACTATACTGTAAAGTCACATAGCACAGCAATTTAAAAGTGCAGTCCAAGCACTTAACTTAGTCAGGTACCTTGGGTAAACTGGTTACTCTCTGCGTCTCAGATTCCTCATCTGGAAAATAGGAATAATAACTGTACATCTCTCATAGTGTTCTTATTAAGAGTAGGTGAGCTAACATGCAACAAGAGTGCTTAGGCATATTAAATGCTGAATGCATGTTAAACAAAGGTTATCATTACTGATACAGCAAGCGATCAGGCTGCTCCCTAATGCCTTCAGTCTCAGGCTTACTTCGGTGATACATGGCCTGAAAGATGGCAGAGCAGAAAATCTCTGAAATCCTAAGTACTACTACCTTCCACCAAAGAAAAGGAGGAGAGAGGGGGTTAAAGATCAACTGTAGTTTGTTGTAGGAAAAAAAGAAGGTGGCAAAGAAGTGGAAGCATGTCTGAAGCTGTACTTTTCAATCCTGGCTGCACATTAGAATCACCAGGGGAGCTTTTAAATCCTACAGCTCTCTAGCCTCCTCTCCACTCACCCCCAACCCAAGATTCTCATTTAACTAGGTGGACCTTGGACATCCGTATTTCTTTAAGAGGTAAGCACCCCAGGTGATTTTAATGTGCAACCAAAGAGGGGACTCACTACATAGGAGTATAGAATGGAAGAAAAAGGAAAATGTGGAGAAAACAAGGAGAATAGCAGGCAAAGCATGTGCTTCAAGAATCATGCTGGTTCTATATTCTAACCCACTAATGCCAAGAAAGAGAATTTTCTTTACAAGCTGCAAACCATGACACAGCCACCCCAGGAAGCAGCTGAGTAGACTTAGTTGTTTGAGAAACATGACAACTAAAGTTCAGAATTACAGGCCAATAACACCTCTGGCTAGGGTGAGCAACAATCAACTTGCCTGGGCCTTCTGCAGTTTCAGCATTTTAGAGTCCAGTGCCCCTGAAAACCTCTCAGACCCAGGAAGCTTAACCACCCTATCCTAGCATTAGCTCCAGATCAGTATTTCCAACCAACACTGTCTAGACCTGCACTGTCAAATATGGTAGCCACTAGCCACATGTGGCTCCTTACATTTACATTAATTAAAATTAAATAAAATTTAAAATTCAGCTCTTCACCTGCTCTCACCACATTTCAAGTGCTCAATAGCTACATGTGGCTAGTGGCCACAGAACACTTCCATCGCAGCTGGAAGTTCTACTGAACAGTACAGTTCTGGACATCTCTGTCCACATACCTTACAAGTACCTCAAACTCAACATGTTAGAAAGTGAACTCATCAATTCCATTTCACCCAAACCTCTTACTTCCTGTATACAGGACCATCATCTACCTAGTTCTCAAGCTAGTACCTCAGGATCACCCTTGATTCCCCACTTTCCCCCACCACCAAAGGATCATCAACTGCTCAGATCTCAAAATGTCTCTCCAATCTGCCCTTCCTCTATCACCAGTATCTCTGCCCTATTTCTGACCCTCAATAATAGCAAAACCCTCTCATCTAGCCTCTAGCTGCCCTCTATGCCAAGTTCATTCTTTACAAGGTAGACACTAGTTAGCACTGTAACAAAGAAACCTGCTTATTTCATTCTCTTGTTTAAAAACCACCAAAGATGTTAGCTTCACAACCTGGGAACCCCACTCTCCTCTCCTCTCCCCAATCAGAGACCACACTCACTCCATCATACCCAAAGTCCCAATGCTTCCCTAAACCCTCTAAGACCTTTCATACCCAAGTGTCTTTACAAATATTTTCCCTTCTGCCTGCAAGGTCTCCCCTTCCGCATCTTCCCTACCTCCTCCTTTTCAATGCAGTTCAACTGTCATTTCTTCTAAGAAACTCTCCCCATATAACGGGGGCAAAAATCAGCATTTATATTTCTAATATACTACCAAAGTATACTGTTCATAGATCTCTACTGGAGCATCTACATGCAACATTATAAGTTGTCTGAACACAGGTCTGTTTTCTTGTCTTTTCTCCCACTCAATTCCTTGCTATATACCTTACACTCAGCAGAATACAAAGCACAGAGTCTATGCCTATGTTGAATGAAATGAGTGGTTCATATAAATCTGTGATGTAGAGCAATTAAGCCAAATATTAACATCTCCCCTTTAAAAGTGAAGACACAAATGCATAGAAAAGTCAAATCCCACAGTAAGGAATGGTGGAAGCAGAACCAGTCTACTGATCCTAAAGGTCATCCATGTAAAAAACATTTATGAGCACTACTCTGTGCAGTGTGCTAAAGCACTAGACCAGAAATAACCCTCTAGGTTGAAGACTATGTCTTTATGCATCCAGATGCCCTCTTCTAGCACAATGCCTGACATATTGTAGGCACTTAATAAATGTGTGTTAAATTCAGGAAGGAGGAAGAATGGATCTAGGTCTTCACATGAACAAATCATGAAAGAGCACATACTTTCCTCCCCATATTAAAAGGGCCTCTTAAATCATAGGTTACAACAAGATACTTAATAAAAATGAAGCTGTAAATAGCCATCAAATGTAACCAGAAAAACACTGCCTCATGAGATCTTCTAATGTATATTCTCATCCACTGAGTTTACATCTTTGAGGCTCATGGAGCCTTGAAACATCTCTTACTAATGGGGTATGAGGACATAAGTCATAACAGATAATGTTCAATTAGGACATTATTCACTTCTGCACACATCCCAGTAGGTTCTGCTCTTAAAGCCAGGATAGAAAGAGAAGTTGTTTATACCTCAGTTGTTAATTAAAGCATTAGAAAAGCCAGGGAAACACTGCTGGAAAACCTGATCAAAAAACAAAGGTGAGAGATTTCATCTAAAAGAAATTATAGCAAACCTGAAATTCACTCTTCACCTGATAGAACACACAGTACAGTGTTAATGATTTAATGATGCTTAAGAAGTAATCTCAACAAACTATATTAATGACTTCAAGTTAACCACCAGAAAGGAAGGAAACTGAGAACTTTAAAATACGTATGTAAGTCTGGTTTCTGGTCTGGCATGTAAGGAGCTTGTAAGCCGACACTCTGGTCCTCACAACAACAAAAAAAGCTGAACACACTGAAAATCAACAACTCTTCTTGGATCCATGAGAGAACTGAAGTCACAGGGCAAATCACTACTCCAAAAATTAGACATACACTCAGACAGATACAGAGGATCACAACTTACTGGAGCAGAAGCCAAGGTGCAGAAACACCCTCATGTGCCAAGATAGGAAAAAAAATCTAAACTGTAACTAACAAATTGCTAGAGGCTCAGTTCCAACAAGTTTGAGAGTTAAAAACTCTAGGCGTGGGCGGATCTTAAGAAGCCCCAACACTTTTTTGAGTTTTAACTCCAGGAGTACTACCAGGTCCTCACAGTGAATACTGAGAAAATTTCCCTACTGTTTCTGGCAGGGGAAGGGAAAAGTAGCCATCACGAAATGTGGCCAGAGCATTCTGTTCTTTATAACAAAACCTTCCCTCAAGAGAAATTATTTTATTAGAGCCTAACAGATTAAAGGGAAGGTAAAAACCAACTCCAGCACCTGTAGCCTTCTTGTCTCACGGACAGGGAAAACTGGAACTGAGAAGCACTTGTGAAAGTCACAGCTCTGGGGCACAGGCTCACTTAAAAACAGAGACCCTATCACAGGACTATTCCCTTCCCCCATACCCTACCACTACATGAATGTTTATAGCAGTTTTATTCCTAACTGCCAAAACTTGGAAGCAACTGTGATGTTCACCAACAAGTGAATGGATAAACTAACAACGGTACATCTATACAATGGAGTATTATTCAGAGAAAGAGAAACAAATGAGCTGTCAAGCACAAAAGACATGCAGGAAGCCCAAATGCATATTGCTACATGCAAGAAGCCAATCTAAAAATGCTATACTCTGTACAATTTTAACTATATAACATTATGGAAAAAGCAAAACTATGGAGCCAGTAAAAAGATCACTAGTTGCCAGGAGTTCCAGGGTAAGGTGAGAGGGATGAACAGGTAGAACAGAGGAAATTTTTGGAGCAGTGAAATTATTCTGTTTGATAATGTAATGATGGGTACATGTCATACATCTGTCAAAACCCATGGAATGTACAACATAAAGAATAAACCCTGGGGCTTCCCTGGTGGCTCAGTGGTTGAGAATCCGCCTACCGATGCAGGGGACACGGGTTCGTGCCCCGGTCCAGGAAGATCCCACATGCCGCGGAGCGGCTGGCCCGTGAGCCATGGCCGCTGAGCCTGCGCTCCGCAACGGGAGAGGCCACAGCAGTGAGAGGCCCGTGTACAGCAAAAAAAAAAAAAAAAAAAAAAAAAAAAAAAAAGAATAAACCCTAATGCAAACTACGGACTTTAGTTAACAATAATGTATCAATATTGGCTCATCAGTTCTAAGACCTGTACCACACTAATGCAAGATGATAATAATAAGGGAAAACGGGGGCAGGGAGGGGGAAGATGAGGGAATTCTCTGTACCTTCTGCTCAATTTTTCTGTAATCTAAAACTGCTCCTCGAAGCCGTATTTAAAACAAATATATATATATAAATATGTGTGTATGTATATGTACATACATATATGTTGAGATATACATATATATATATAATCTCAATCTCAGAATCATACCCTGATTTGTGCCATAGAGGATTTGAGATAGAATCAAGTAACTAAAAGGATCCTAATATATTACTGTTCACTGCACCAAACAAAAAATTCAGAACTCGTGTTTTAATGTTTACAATGCTTAGATACATCAATAAAAAATAAATGAAATAAAATGCTTAGCTAACATGGGAAGCAGAGAAAAAAGCAGTGTTCCTTCTACATTTTAAAGCAAAGCTTGGCTGTGTTAACAGCTCTACAGAATAAAATCTACAGCACAACAAAGTTTAAAATATACATACTTTTTGGATCTAACGATTCCACTTCTCAGAATTTTTCCTACAGTTGCACTTACAGAGATATATGTGTACAAAGGATGTAAGCAGCATTACTGTTTTGAATAAATTTTCGTTTTATAAACTTTAGATTCACGGCTGGGCCCATGAGCCATGGCCGCTGAACCTGTGCATCCGGAGCCTGTGCTCCGCCAACGGGAGAGGCCACAACAGTGAGAGGCCCGCGTACCGCAAAAAAAAAAAAAAAAAAAAGTCCTTAACTTGATAACTTTGAGGAGCACTGATCAGATATTTTGTAAAATGTTCCCCAACCTGGGATGTTTTCCTCATGATGAGACTGGGGCTATAGGTTTTTAGGGGAGGACCACAGAGGTGAAGTGCCATTTTCATCATCTCACATCAAAGGTACATACTATCAACATGACTTAAATCACTATTGAAGTTGACCTAGATCACCTAACTGAGGTAATGTCTGTCAGGTTTCTCCACTTTAAAGTTACTATTTACCCCCCTTTGCATACTGTCCTCTCTTTGGAAGGAAGTCACTACGCACACCCCACACTTACAGAGCAGGGCATTATGCTCCACGGCCCTTTGAGCGGGAGGATACATAAATTATTTGGAACTGTTCTACATGGAAGATGTGTCTCTTCTCATTAATTTATATCACTATGGACTCATGAATATTTATTTTATACTTTGGGTTATAATCCAGTATTTTGTTGTTCAAATTGTTCCATCTTTGGCCATTGGAAGTTCTTTCAGTTGGTTCTTATATCTCTTTGACATATCCCCATCATTGTGGGCTCATTTTTTTGAGCACTTCCTTACTTTCTAGTAACCACAAGATACTCCAGGCTCATCTTGTATATATCCTGCCCCAGTCACTCCAGCCCTAGAATCAGCCATTTCTCCCAGGAGCCCTGTTCCTTTTACTGGAAAATGGTATTACAAGCCATGTTCTGGAGCTAGATGTGCTCATTGTTACTGGTACACCTAGGCTCTCAGCTGAAAGAGCAAGGAAATAAATGTCTGTATACTAACCCAATACGTATATACACATCTGTAAATATTTCTATATGTAACCATCGGTATCTATATTAAGCTAAACATGAGTTCATACTGATGTCTCTAACTCTTCTCTATTGCCAGAAGCATTATTTTTAATAAAAAAAAAAATAGAAATACAGAAGTTTGTTTTCCAGAGGACATTAACTACCCTGCGGGAGATCCATACAGGGAACATTATGCAATCAATTTTTAAAGGTTTAACTCTATATGTACTGGTATGAATTCTATAATATATATTAACTGACAAATATATATGTACATACAAACACAATTTCCAGAAGGAAATACAACAAAAGGTTAACAGTAGATAACTTTGAGAAATGGAAATGGGGTTAGAACATGCATTATCAACGGGTCACCCTCAAAGAGGAAAAAAATATTAGATATGACAATGGCCTGTAGCTCTCCAAAGGATCACAGTACACAAAAAGATGCAGAGTATCAGTGGTATTAAAATGTCATGGGGAGGGGAAGTGATTAGGGGAAAAAATGTCTAAAAAGACTCCTTTGGAGAGTATAATGAAATAAAGATTGAGAAATAATGAGTCAGAAGGAACAGGTAATTGTACTTTTTACTCCATATGCTTTTTTCTTCTGTGAGTATATGTTTATTTTTTAATTTAATTTTTTAAAAAAACAAAAGTAAGACTGATCTACCTAACAGCAGTGTTAGGTGAATAGTGAAATTCTGACTAGAAGTTGTAGTTCCTCAGGCCATGCTGAATGTCCATCTCACAGAGGGTCACCCCAACTGGGGCCTCTTTGGCAGTGGCTCACCAACTTTAGGAAAATGCATTTTTAATACTCTGGTTTACAAAAATCATATGGCCCACAATGCCTAAAATACTTATCTCTGCCATTTACAGAAAAAGTCTGCTGACCCCTGATCTCCACTGTATTAGCTTACATTTTTTTTGGTATGTTCACACAGTGGAATACTACTCAGCAATGCAAACAAACGAACTATAACTACATGGGACAATACTGATAAATCTCACACACATAATCAGTGAAAGAGGACAGAAGCAAATAAAACACACTGTATGATTCCGTTTATGTACATTTCAGAAACTTGCAAAACTTATCTTTGGTGGCATTGGATATCTTTGGGAAGAGGAAGGTGATAGTGATTGGAGGGGTTATGAAGGGGCTTCTGGAAATGTTCTGATTTAAGCGTTGTTAGAAACATACTTGCTTTTTAAAAATAATTCACTGAGATGTTCATTTGTATTCTGTGCAGTTTTCTCAATTCATGTAATACTTTGTTCTAAAAGCAAAAAATTTTAAATGCAAATCTTACAAAAATGTAACCAGATGAAGAAATATAAATTTACCAGCCTTTTCAGAGGTAACTAAGTAAGTACATATGTACCCTGGTTGTTCAGATACAGTTAGTCCCTGGACCACACTTGGAAAATAGTGGTGTAAAGCCAGGTTTGCACCTGACACCAAGGCAACCATTTAGTCCCAAACGGCTTTCTACTGACTGACTTTGTATGGACCCGAGATTGACAATGCTTCAGCTTTTCCAGATAAATAGGGTCATTTTGGTAGACAGCAGTTTCAGACCCTTTTGTCAAAATAATGCTCTAGCTACTTCCTAGCCTGGAAGCCAAGGGAACACTGGAAGCCTCTTTTAATTACTAACTCTGTTCTAAGAATAAACTTGACTAAATTTCCATGTGAACCTTAAGCACTAGCTCAATAATCTTGGAGAAAATGATACCAACTCTCAAGATGAAAGAAGGTTACCTTGCTTTAAAACCAATTATCTTACCATTTTAAATAGTGTCAGTCCAAGAATAGCCCATAACTTTTATTTGTTTGTTGTTGTTGTTTTGGTCTTACATTAGAACATCCTTTTTGCTAAGTGGCAATCATTCTCTTCAAAACTTCCTCAACAAGATCCAAATGCCATGGCATTATGATGACAGTTTAGTGGACATCTGCTGTTTGTGTCTTTCTAGCCCGCATCCCCCCTTCTGGTAGTGGCACACCAGTCTTTTTGGACTACTCCAATCCATTGGTCTTTGTGGAGGCTGCCAATCAAGGTGCCCTGCCCTTCCCTGGCCAAAGGACTTTAAACACATGACCCAAATGAGGCTAGTTAGACACTCTACCACCATCTCTAAACTAGGAACTCCTCACCAGCAGGGACAAGGTTTTTTCCATCTCTATATCTCTGAGGCCTAGCACAGTGCCTGGCTATGAATATTCAATGCATGTGGGCTGAATGAAATACAAAGAAAATCATGTACCTTAAACAAATGCTGAGCTAAGTCTATCATTTCCCAACAGAATTCTGAACACTGTATTATGTTTTGTAAGGAAAATGTCCACTTTAGTAAGCTAGGACATATGCATTGGAAACAGTATCGCAAGTTGCCATTTCTCAGTGCATTAAAGATGTCAATCAGTCCAATAAAATAAAGCCGCAAAAAAGACAAAAGGAGAATTACCTCATTACCTCAACATCTGCTTGAACATAAGCAATCGCACACTGGCTAATTTTTTTTAAAGGGACATAATATAACTTTCTAGAAAGACATAATATAGCTAATTATACCATTCACTAGAAGGGAACATACAATGTTTTGAAGTAATTCAGAAGTGGGTGTGATTTATAAGACATAGAGCTTAGGGAATGTTAAGTATAAATTAGAGATTGTTCATATTATGACAGACTCCGTCATTACATTTCACAACTTTTGTCAAAAGCAACCTTATTCACCACACCACTAAAGACTTCACATTAGGGAAGGCTGCTGTCAGCTTTGCCATTTAGAGTTGATGGCAACCTTCTTTCTGAACACCCTCCTGGGGAATGGGTTCAAATTTTAGACTTAAAATACACCAGGGAAGAAACGATATGATGAAACCTAAATGGCCAACAAACATGTAAAAAGATTTCAAACCTCACTAATTACCAGGTCAAACAAATTTTTTAAAGGTACCATTTTTGTTCATCAGATTGGCAAAAATTAAGCAACCTGTCAGGCTGTCAAATTAGTAAAGACTGCTGTTGGTCACTGTTGACCAAAGCATGGGAAAATGGACACTTCTGGGGGGAATGTGAACTGGTACAGCCATCTGGGGAGGGGGGCACTTTTGCAATGCCTAGCAAAACTTTATACATATATGCCCTCTAAGCCAACAATTCCATTCCTAAGAATCTATCCTAGAAAAAAAATTTTTAATTGTACAAACTGATTTGTATGATTATTTGATTAATGACTGTCTACTAGACAATAAACTTGTCTGTCTGGTTCACCATCTCTTCCCCCAGTGCCCAGCACATGGGCATCACATATGACAGGTACCTAGTATTTGTCAAAGGAGTAAATGAATAGGTTTACTCAGCCTAAAAAAAGAAAAGCAGAGTATTTAATCGATAATGGCTCTTCTTGTTCACATTAAATAGTAGTGGAATTATTCACAATGTTAACAGGCTATAAAAAGTACTGTCTACTTTTAAAAATAAATCACACATACCGGCTTACAAAATTGATCATAATATTGGTAAGAGCCCAAACACCTAGTTGCCAGGTTTTCCTCCTCAAATCCCTAGCCTCCCAGTTAGTTCCGCAGGTTAAACAGCAATTAAATACTCTTGAAATAAGTCACTTGCTATCACAGTCTATGATCCACTGACAAATGCTCCAAGTTTGAAATGTATAAAAATTACACCATAGGCTGATAAAAACCCCAACACCTGTGTAACCAGACTCAATATCCTAAAAAAAAAGTATACGCTTTAAGAAACACAAATTTCAAAGTCTAACTGTTCTATTGCCTTTGATATGCTCAAAATTGAGGAAATATATCCTCTAAAAATACTAATGCATGGATTTGTTTGTTTTCCAACATAACTGGAGAACCAGAAACTTAAGAATCGTCCGTTTTTCTCAAGTCTCAAATCCAACACAGAGATAGAGATGTGTTCCAAAATCAAATATAAATAACTTGTGGATTATCTGCACTGTTAAATTATCCTTGAAATTATATACATAATGAAAAGAAGTGAAATTTGAAATTTTAACATTATTTGAAAACTGACCATCCATCAAAAGACCTGGCATCCACTGACAGATACTACCAATAATGAAAGCTCCAACAGTCTAGAATATGAATTAAGAGTCTTTATGTTGGGTGACGGGGGCAGTGTTATCAGGAATAAAATACTAATAAAATCCAGCCCTTCACTAAAACACTTGAGAAATTCCAGATAAAGGCATGTTGCCCACCCACTAGATTCACTGATTCTTGTGACTTCATGACCTTAGACTAATCTAGGATGGGAGTTGACAGTACGTGGGAAGGCAAAAGCCATTAATATTTATCCAGCACTTTCTAGATGCTAGATACCAGAGAGGAATGTGTTCTGTCCATTTTCGAGAGGTTAAATATTGATAATTTCCCCAAGGTCACACAGTTACTAAACAGTCATGTTGAGATTTGTTTCCAGGAGTGTGGACTGCAGAGGGATCAAAATACCCTTATGAATGGTATGTCTGTGGTCTCGAGGAGCAACAGGTCACAGTACTGGGCAGACCTCATAAAATCATCTGGTTTAGCTCTTGCGCCTAGTCAGGTCAGGCTTGATTAACCATAAGACCCACGGAAGGGAAGAGACTCTTCCAAGTTCACAGAGTTGGTGAGTTAAGTCAAGAGAAGTGAAAGAGCTGGGATTAAACACCAGGATTAGCCACAGAGCGGGGCCCCTTCCACTATACGGCCATGTAAGCAAGTTATTCAGGAAAACATATGTTCCTACACATTTTTACTTCCTAAATCTGCATGGTTCCTCTTTCTTGACCCATATTCTCAGGCCACCTTTGGTCAGGGTAATAATAATTTTAAATTTAAAAAGTGTTAGGTTCACATATGATCTTAATTTGGCTTTGTTCAGAAGTGTGGTTAAGTGATGAAAATCACTGACTACAACAGTTCTTTATTAAGAGATTAAAACAGTTCTTTATCTAGTTATCAGGCAATGCAGAAATGCACGTACATGGCTTTCCTGCGAACCAGAGACAAGTCCTAATTCAAGAAGCCCCGCACAGGCAGGGTGTTGCCTCACTGACAAATAAATTGCTAAAAATGGGAAGCGATAAAACACACCACGGCCTGCAAATCCTCGCTGCTAAGGAAAGAGGAACTAGGCCAAACCAGAATGAAAAGCTCGGAAAGGCTGTCAAGCAGCGCCGCAGGCGCCAACGTGCAAGGGGGGGCCGAGGCCAGGGAGCGAGGCCAGCAGAGCTGCCTAAACCGCCGCCTCTCCAAAATAACCAGCCCCACTCGCTTCCCCCGCGTGTACGGTGGTACCGTGGGACCTCGTCCCCGCCAAATCCTTGGCCCTTCTCCTCAACCCCCATGGCCGGCTAAAGCGACCAACGGGTAGCGCTTCCCGCCCTGCCGGGCACGACACTCCCAGGCACAAGCAAAGCACGTTACCCTCTGCCCCGAGCTCGCCAAAGCGCGCGGGGCGCGGAGAATGCTTTTCCACGGGTGACGGAGCTACTGGGGGTGACTACGACGGCCGCAATACCTCCCGCCCAGCTTCCACCACCGCAAAGCCAGCGCCCTGGAGCCGTCCCCGCCCATGGGCCGCGGCTGCCCGCACCTGGCGGCCACACGCCCGCCTACCTTGCTCCTTCAGACTGGAGATGAGCTGCAGCTGCTTCTCCTCGTCCGAGCTGTTCATTTTGGCAGGTGGGGCCGGGAATAAAAGGAAAGGAGGGAGAGGCGAGGGGTACAGTGGGGGGAGGGGAAAGAAAAAGCAAGATGCCGGTGGCTTGCGGCTTCACTACCCGGAAGTTGGATTTGCTCCCGCTCCTCCTCCTCCTGGCGCGGAGCGCGCGGGTGAGATCATCCCCACGCACCTACTCAGCGGCCTTGGCTGCTTCACCTGCAGTCAGGCGGAGGGGCGGGGACAGGCCGGTAGCCCGGGGGCAGGAGGTGGGGACGTAGGAGGCACCCACGGTGGCACCTGGGCCCGCAACCCGTGCCTAGCCTGCGGCCGCCGCTGTCCCTCGCCTTCCTCCGCGGAGGCCGGCGCCGCAGGATGCGCAGGGGGAAGGCGTGCGGGGCTGCGTGAGTTCGCTGTGGCTATCTCCTGCACCCTCTTCTCCGCCTCCACCCCGCCGCGCGTTCCGGAGAAAACCTGCCCTGGGTCTGCAGCGTCAACGAGAACCCCACTTGGAACGCTGTCAAGAGCCTCTCCCCACGAGCGAGATGTAATTAGCAATAAACACCCAGGATTCTTCCCCAATTCTCGTACAGTGGACTCTGGGGGCGGTGTGGGAAAACCTAGGTGCCCTCAGGGCCGGGCTCTGTGTTAATATGCTTTGCACCTTGATAAGCATACAGATACTGAAACAGGCCAGTCTGGTAAGTTCCAAGGAGGGCGTGGTAGTCAGCTGGCTTCCTCCAGCAACACCGGTTTGAGAAATGGTCAAAACTGGGCCCTGCAGCACGTGGATCGCCAGGCCTCGCGGATCATCTGGTTTGCGGTGGAAATATCTTCTCTTCAGGGTAGAGGCCACTGCAGTCCAAATACCTAAGGTCACACATCTGCCTGGCAGCAGAGCCTGGTGAAGTGAAGCCCAGCATTTGTCCCGCTTCACTGCCTTCTAGGCTATTTAAACCCAGGTCTGGGTTAGAGCCTGACCAGAAAAGGGGCGGCAGACCTTCCAGATTTCAAAATGGTTCTCCCCAACCCCCAGTTGCCAGTCAGTCTTTGGTCAAGTCTCCTGACCTCTTTGAACTTCATCTAAAAAATGGGAATAATACTAATACCTACTCTCCCGGAAAGGCTGTTAAGTGCTGAACAAGGAGAGAAAGATACACAAAACACCATATCCAGAATCTGACATATAATAGATGTTCTTTTTTAAAAAAAAATTAAGGTTACAGCTCTGTGAAAAAGGGGTTGTGGATGCTAATTATAAGCTAAAATGGGCAGAGTTCTTTTACACTAATCATTAAGCATACAAAATAAATCCAAACTGAATGAGGCTTACTGCACATCTTGTTTTTTCTCACTGCCTCAAAGGTCTTAGTGTGGGTACTACACGAGCACAGTGCTTCTGCTCATTCCTCACTTGCTATTTTATGTAAATGCCCAACTCCATTTACTGAGTAGGTCTCCATAAGGAATGGGGAAGAGGAGCTAGAATATAGGTAAGTGCTGCAACTAGTATCTGTCTGATATTCCTACTAAATTCTAATTCAAAACGAACTGAAAAAAAATGGTAGCACTGCTTTCTCATCTTCTAAAAAGGCAATATAATATTTTAGCATGAGTGATTTAGTGGTAGAGTGATCTAAAAAGGCAGCATTTAAATAGGCAGTTTTTAAATAGAGTGAACTAAAATTTTGAAACTTTAAAAATAATTTTGGTATGGGGTCTTTTTTTTTTTCTTTATAAATTTATTTTATTTATTTATATTTGGCCATGTTGGGTCTTCATTGCTGCGCACAGGCTTTCTCTAGTTGCGGCGAGCAGGGGCTACTCTTCATTGAGGTGCATGGGCTTCTCTTGCCATGGCCTCTCTTGTTGCAGAGCAGGGGCTCTAGGTGCATGGGCTTCATTAGTTGTGGCATGCAGGCTCAGTAGTTGTGGCTTGCAGGCTCTAGAGCACAGGGTCAGTAGTTGTGGCACACGGGCTTAGTTGCTCCACGGCATGTGGGATCTTCCCGGACCAGGGATTGAACCAGTGTCCCCTGCACTGGCAGGAGGATTCTTAACCACTGCACCACCAGGGAAGCCCTGGGGTCTTATTATTCAGTCCTTTCCCTAGTTTTTCTTAAGATAGTTTAAGACAGTTGCAGATCCAGCTGCCAAGAAAAATAATCAAATGGCCTTTGCCTTAAGATTACCTGAGATGGTATCTTAATCCTCAGAGTTTAAAGAAGGCCCAGGAAACATGAGAAATTCAGACTCAACTACATGAAAATATGAATGATATGTGCTGCCACCAGGTATTTTGTATAAAGAGAAATCATTTCCAGAAAAAAAAAATCAAGAGATTTGAGTAACAAATCATGGTCATCTAGCTTTCATACTGCAGCCAGGAAACCTGTTACACCTGATCAGTCACTCTGACTGCTGGATAATGCCAGAGTCCTCCTCCAAACCTAAATAATCAAATATTTTCTCCTATGAAACCAAATACCAGCAGAGTGCCTGTTAAATATTTGGGTTAGTTCACAAGGTTCCACTTTTTAAATGGTCGATTTAATTGTCTACTCCCATTATACAGTAATTTAGATATCACTTTTGGAGTTTAAGAATGAGTTAATCAATTATCAAATCTATAATCAAATTGAGTGCTTTGGTCCCACACGGAATCTGCAGCCCCTTGAAATTAATCCTGTTTCCCTTCCTTGAAATTAAAATAGCCTCCTGAAATACAGTATGGTGTTATCTTGAGGGCATGGGATGAATTATTAGGATGGCTATTAGAGTCAATTATAGGGATTCAGATCTCCCATTACACCATGGTTTATTTATATGATATGAATATTAATGGAAAGGATAGAAGTGATAATAATTAGTTTTTGTTCTATTTAATAATGCACATAGGGATTTGTGTTGCAGGCATCACAATGGATTCATTAACCTCCATATAACATGTAATTAAAAACCCTTAAAATGTGTCTGTACATATGCATATATGGACAGAGATAGGGGAAGGAGAGACTTTTTAAAAATGAGTTGAAAGGATATGTACCAAACTCAGGATAATGGCTGCTTCTAGGGGTAGAAAGTAGAGGAAGAGGCCCAAGGGGTGAGGAGTGGAGTGGGAGAGAGCAGTGATCGAAGGATTTTCTCTTTAATGTTTGTGTTTCCAGGAATTTAATGTAAAGTCACATTACTGATGTAGTCTTTTGAGGTATATAGACAAATAAGACTGAAATACAATAGGAAATGAAGGTTCATTTCCTCTAATCCACTAATTCCATATTAGGGAATCTACCCTAAAAGGCTTTACTATAATGTTAATTATGATATAAAAATGATAACATTGGAACATTACTTAACAATAAAAAAGAAAGTTTTGATACATGCTACACCATGGATAAACTTTGAAAACATTATGCTAAGTGAAAAAGCCAGTCAGAAAACACTAGACACTGTATGACTCCATTTATGTAGAATGTCCAGAACAGGCAAATCCACAGAGAGAGAAAGTTAATCAGTGGTTGTCTAGGGCTGTGGGTGTCGGGGGAATGGTAAGTAACTGCTAGAAGGTATAGGGTTTCTTGCTGGGGTGGTAAACTTTTTCTAAAATTGATTGTGGTGATGGTTGAACAACTCCATGAACATATTCAAAACCATTAGATTGTATACTTTAAGTGTATACTTTGCATGGGAAAATTTTGTGATATGTGAACTATATCTCAAAAATCTATTATAAAAAATAGGTTTTCAGAGGAAGAAAACTTTTACCTTAAAAGACTACTTACATAACTCTATTAAATTTATGTTTCTTGTATAAACATTTTTCCTTTTTCAAATCTTTGTATATATATACATTCTACTTTTTACTAAACTTTATTTCATATATACTTTATCTTGTACCAATATAATCTACATATTTACTCAATGCCGCTCCATTGTATCAATGAATATTTAGCTATTCTCAAATTCTTAAGACATTTGAGTTGTTACTAGTATTTGTCTCTTTATAAATAGTGCAGCAGAAATACAAGGACCACTCCTAGGCATATCATAGTCAAACTGTTAAAAACTAAATATAACAATCAGGTCTTAAAAGCAGCCAAAGAAACATGCATATTACATGCAGTAGAACAACAATAAAAGTGATGGCAGACTTCTTATTTAATGTTGTAATCATTAAAGGATTACAACAAAATTCAACACTCAACAATATAAAAAGACACAAATAGGTGAAAGTAATAAAACAATGAAAAAATATTCCATGCAAATAGTAGCCAAAAGAGAACTTGGGTGGTTATACTAATTTCAGACAAACAGACCGTAAGTCAAAAACTGTTACAAAAGACAAAGGAGGACATTATATATTCACAAAAGTGTCAGTTCATCAAGAATATATAACAATTATAAACACATATACAGCAAACAAACAACTCCCAAAATATATGAAGGAAACATTGACAGAATTGAAGGGAGAAATAGACAGCTCAACAATAATACTTGGAGACTACAATACCTCACTTTCAATAATGGATACAAAATTCTGATAGATTAATAAGGATAGAGAGGGCTTAAACAACACTATACACAAAATAGATATAACAGACATGTATAGAACACTCCAAACTATAGAGCACAATTCACATTCTTCTCAAGTGCACGTGGAATATTCTCCAGGATAGATACTATGTTATGCCAAGAATTTAGTCTCAATAAACTTTAAAAGATTAAAATCATAAAATCGTACAAATCATACAAAGTATCTTCTTCAACCATAATGGCATGATATTAGCAATCAGTAATAGAAGGAAATCTGGAAAATTCACAAATATATAGATATTAAACAACACCCTCTTCAATAACCAAAGGTTCAAAGAAGAAATCACAAGGGAAATCAGAACAGAGAGGATTAAAAACAAAAATATAACACCCCAAAACTTCTGGGGTGCAGTGAAGGCAGGACTCACAGGGAAATTTATAAGCTGCAAATGGCTAACTTTACACCTTGAGAAAATAGGAAAAGAAGAGTAAAATAAACCCAAAGTTCGCAGAAGGAAAGAAATAATGAAGATTAGAATGGAGATAAGTACAATAACACACAATAGAATCAATGAAATCAAAAGTTATTTCTTTGAAAATATCAACAAAATTGACAAATCTTTAGCTAAACTAATAAAGAGAGATGATGGAAATAAAATCAGAAATGAAAGTGGAGACATTATTACCAACATGACAAAAATGAAAAGGATTATAAGAAAATAATATGAATAATTATACACCAATAAATTAGAAAACATAGATGAAATGGACAAATTTCTAGAAACACACAAATGATGTAGACTGAAGAAGAAACAGAAAATCTCAATAGACTCATAACAAGTAAAGAGACTGAATCAGTGATCAAAAACCTTCCAACGAAGAAAAGTCCAGGACCAGATGCCTTCACTGGTGAATTCTACCAAATATTTAAAGAACAATTAACACCAATTCTTCTAAACTCTTTCAAAAAATAGAAAACAAGGGAAAACTTCCGAACTCATTCTATGAAGTCAGCATTACTATGATATCAAAGCCAGATAAAGACATCACAAGAAAAGAAAATTATAGACCAATAACCCTTGTGAATACAGATATAAAAGTCCACAACTAAATATTAGCAGCTAATCCAACAGAACATTACGGGGATTACACAACATGACCAAGTGTCTCCAGGATATATCATGTTTTCAGCCACAAAACGTTTTAACAAATTTAAGAAGATTGAAATCATATCAAGTATCTTTTCCAACCACAATGGTAGCCATTTTGAAATATACCCAGAGAATACTGTTATCCTTAAAAAGGCCTGTCTTCAAGAGAAACTATTTTACTGAGATTTTACCAAAGCCTAACAACCAAGAGAACGGAAATACCCAATTGAGGCCTGGTCCAGTCTCCCACACAGGGAAAGAAAAACACCAGCCCCTTCATGTGGCATAAGGGAAATAACCAACTCCAGTCTTCTCATCTCACCAGAGGGAGTAAACTGAGAAATAATTTGTAAGGTTACAGCCCAGGGGTACAGGTTTGCTAAAAGACTGAGGTCCAATCATAGGTCTATAGAATGCATCCCTTCCCCTTAAACTTTACCACTACATCTATAGGACTTCTATATAATAACAGGGGATTACAATGGAAAGAATTGCATGTCTCAGACCTTATTTAAGAAGAAGTCTTTATAGAAACCCGAAGACACAGAAGAGACAAAAACAAGGTCACCAGAGGAAAATTTAGCCTCTGACACCTACGGCTACAGCAAACAGTAAACACAGCCTAATTCCTAGCCAAATAAACATAAAACTTCACAGTAGAGGCCTATTTACTTCAGTTCTTTTTACCCAGTACATCATGTACAGGTTTAAACAAAAAATTACAAGGCATCCTGAAAGATAAAAAAACACAGCTTAAAGAGACAGAGTAATCATCAGAACTGGAGTTGGATATGGCAAAGTTTTAAAAATTTCAGACCTAAAGTAACTATGAATAATATGCTAAGGGATCTAAGGAAAAAAGTGGACAACATGCAAGAACAGATGAGCAACGTAAGCATACAGACAGAAACTCTAAGAAAGATTCCAAGAGAAATGCTAGAAATAAAAAATATTTTAACAGAAATAAAGAATGGGGACTTCCCTGGTGGTGCAGTGATTACAACTCCACACTCTCAATGCAGGGGGCCCGGGTTCAATTCCTGGTCAGGGAACTAGATCCCACATGCATGCTGCAATTAAGAGTTTGCATGCCACAACTAAGGAGCCCGCCTGCCGCAACTAAGATGCAGGGCAACCAAATAAATAAATAAATATTTTTTAAAAAAGAGAGAAATGAAGAATGCCTCTTTGATGAACAAACTGGACACAAATGAGGAAAGAATCAATGAGCTTGAAGATAATGTTAACAGAAACTTCCCAAACTGAAAAGCAGAGAGGAAAAAAATGAAAACAAAGGAACACAGTATCTAAGAAATGTGGAACGATTACCAAAGGTTTAATATTCATGTGACTGAAATACCAGGAGAAGAGAGAAAACAATCTAAGAAATATTTGAAGTAATAATGACTGGGAATTTCCCAAAATTAATGACAAACACCAAACTGTAGAACAGGAAGCTGAGAGAATGCCAAATAGAATACCAAAAAACTACATGTTGGAATGTCATATCAAAAAAAGGCAAGAGGGCTTCCCTGGTGGCGCAGTGGTTGAGAGTCCGCCTGCCGATGCAGGGGACATGGGTACGTGCCCCAGTCCGGGAGGATCCCACATGCCGCGGAGCGGCTGGGCCCGTGAGCCATGGCCGCTGAGCCTGCGCGTCCGGAGCCTGTGCTCCGCAACGGGAGAGGCCCCAGCAGTGAGAGGCCCACGTACCGCAAAAAAAAAAAAGAAAAAAATGGCCAATGAGCACATGAAAAGGTGTGCAAAATCATTAGTCACTAGGTAAACGCAAACGCAAATCAAAACCACGATGAGATACCACTTCATGCTCACTAAGGTGGCTGTAATCAATAAGACAGACAATAACAAGTGTTGGGGAATATGTGGAGAAACTGGAACCCTCACACATTGTCAGCGGGAATGTAAAATGGTGTAGCCATTTTGGAAAACAATTTGGCAGCCCCTCAAAAAGTTAAACAGAGTTACCATATGACCCAGAAATTTCACTTCTATGTATATACCCAAGACAATTAAAAACATATGTTCAAAAAGTTGTATATGAATGTTAGTAGCAGCACTATTCATAACAGTCAAAAAGTAAAAGCAACCCAAATGTCTATCAATTGGTAAATAGATAAACAAAATATATGTCCATATGATGGAATGGTATTTGGACAGGAATGAAGTACTGATACATGCTATAACATGGATAACCTTGAAAACATTATGCTAAGAAGACACACACTGTATGATTCCATTTATATAAAATGTCCACTAATGGCAAATCAGAGACCAAAATTAGATTAGTGGTTGCCAAGGGCTGGTGGTAGGAGGGAATGAGGAATGGGTATGAGGTTTCTTTTTGTAGTGATGAAAGTGCTCTGAAATTAGATAGGAATGACATTTCCACAACTTCTTGAATATATTAGAAACCACTTTAAAACTGTATACTTTAAAAGAGTGATTTTATGCTATGTAAGTATCTCGAAAAATTATTTAAAAAATAAAATTGTGTAACTATGTATGGTAATGGATGTTAACTAGACATTGTGGTGATCATTTTGCAATACATACAAATATTGAATCGTTATGTTGTACACCTAAAACGAATATGTATGTCAATTATATCTCACTTTTTAAAAATCTAGGGAAGTGAATGATACTGTATGATACTAGAATGATGGATACATGTCATTATACTTTTGTCCAAACCCATAGAATGTACAACACCAAGAGTAAACCATAATGTAAACTATGGACTTCGGGTGATTCCAATGTGTCAGCAAACATTCATCAGTTGTAATAAATATTCCACTTTGGTGTGAGATGTTGATAATGGGGGAGGCTATGCATATGTTGGGACAGAAGGTACATGAGAAACCTCTGTACCTTCCTTTCAATTTTGCTGTGAACCTAAAAGTGTTCTAAAAAATAGTCTTTAAATATGAAAAAAAAGATTTTAAAAAGAATAATCTACGTCATTCAACACTGAGAAATTATTAAACACCAGCTATGAAGCAGACACTGTTAGACCTGGGTAATAAGAGAAATGAATACACTATGGCCCTCACTCTCAGACACACCAATCTGTTAATTAAAGCAAACGTATCAAAAGATAGCTGCAATACAGGTATCCACTACTTTTCGAAAGTTCATTTTACAACACTTCACTTTTACAGAAGACCTACTTTAGGACCTGGTTTCACTTTTATGAAGGGGTAAAAGGCAAAAATAGTGTTCAATGTTTGTTTTGCAGCAAGCCCCAAGCTGCTGCAAAGTGGCACTGTCAAGCTCCTTCCCTGGGAACTATACTCAGCATCTTAGCATCAAGTTGCCATAGCTTTGAACTCTGTATGTGAGCAACTGTGCTTTATCTTGATATATTTTGTGCATACGTTAGCAAGATGTGTCCTAAGGTAATTGCTTTTTTACCTTCCACCATTTCAGCTTAGGAAAGGTTTCATAGGAATGTTCTGCTTTCGAATAGTCAGGGGGAAACCTGTACAGTATGATGGGTCTGTGATGGCATTAATGTTCAGAGACAGTAACTGAGATAAAGGAGGCAATGATTCACTCTCTTTGGTAGAATTAGGGCATGCTTTCTTGAGGAATGGAATTTCAAGGCAGATCTTGAAAGATGAACTGCAGTTTGCAGGGAATATGCAGAGAAAGAAACTCCAGACACTGAAAAAGCATATGCAAATACATGAAGGTAGAAAAAAAGACTAAAGGGACTTCCCTGGTGGCGCAGTGGTTAAGAATCCGTCTGCCAATGCAGGGGACACAGGTTCGAGCCCTGGTCTGGGAAGATCTCATATGCCACGGAGCAACTAAGCCCGTGCGCCACAACTACTGAGCCTGCGCTCTAGAGCCCGCAAGCCACAACTACTGAGCCCATGTGCCACAACTACTGAAGCCCATGTGTCTGGAGTCCATGCTCCACAACAAAGAGAAGCCACCGCAATGAGAAGCCTGCACACCGCAATGAAGAGTAGCCCCCACTCGCACAATTAGAGAAAGCCCACGTGCAGCAACAAAGACCCAACACAGCCATTAATTAATTAATTAATGAAAAGAAAACGACTAAAAGTCAGTTCAATGGTATAGTGTTAACCAACTCTCTGAAACAGAATTGAGTTGCCTTCCTTGAGTTAGCTGTCATCAAATCAGTGGGAACAAACTCCTGAAGATCAGGTTTCTCTTAGTGGAAATGCCTTTTGCAACTACGAAAGGGGCATAGTCCAGTGGAAGAGAGGGGAACCATACAATAAACACATGTACAAACAAATCCTAAGAGTAAACACCATAAACAAGTGCATGACAGTAACTCTTGGAGTATATAATTAACATTATGAATAAGATTAAGTGGAGCTATGTGCTGAGGTAATGTAAATATCCCCATCAACTCAATCAGACCCAAATAATGACTCTAGCATAACTTATCTGGGTAAAAAAGCTCTTATTGTTTTCATATTCTTACAACTAACTAATCAACACTCATTCATAAAGAGAACATAACTATGATTAAATATAAGTTCCAGATAGGAAAGATTCATTTTACAACTTTCCCAGTTGATTAGACACATCGGCACCATCTTGTTACCTACCCCCTTCTCTGAGGCAGACTTCATCAATCTGGAAAATGAAGGCAGACCACTGATTGGAGGGAAAACCTGAAAAGGATTAAACACTTAGCATGCCATTCTAAAATACTGTAATTACAGTGCAATTAACCATACTGCATATTAAACGTGCAACTCTGAAATGTGTTCAGACTCCCCAATTATAACTAGTTATTCTTCAAAGAATTTTGCCGCCCACATTGAATTTTCTCTAGTGCTTCTTTGTTGTAATTCAGGTGTGATAGTCACTAATATATCTAAGAGGACAGTTAATAAAATGTAGGCATTCTTTACTGTAAACCTAACACATGCATGCCAGGTAATACCCAACCATCACCACTAATAATCATGCTTCAGACAGGCAGATCTCCTCTACAGTTGGACTTTGCCCTCTTTAAAACATATTTAATGGTCAGTTATGAAAAGGCAGTGAGATTGAGGCAAGAGTAAAGGCCTTAGGTGGGAGTGTAGGAACTTGTATACTTTTTAAAAAAAATTTTCCCAACTGGGAGAGTCACTTAGCCTCTCTGAATCTCTACTTCCTCATCTGTCAGTTGGGGTTGTAACTGCCCAGCATTTTGGTGAGGATCAAAAGGCTTAACTGACAGAGAACTCTTAAAAAGTTGATCAGTCTACCCAAATCTAAGGTGCTACTCTGTTATGGGCTCAGATTGTATTCTAAAAGAACGGTCGATGGAAAGGGGAAGACAGAGATATTTGCAGTCATAGTTAGGCCAGGGAGGATATTCAAAATATTTAAACAAGCCCTAACCAATCAGAAAGAAGTCAGCTTTAAGCAATTGGTATAGCCTGTAGGGTACAGACCAGTTTTGGATCATCCTAGTTTAAAGACAAACAGAGATTTTAAAAATAGGGTAAAAAAAATGGCAGAACTTGTTGAAAAACAACACAAAAACAAAAAACTAATGGTTTGTTTTTTTGTTTTTTTTGGCCTTGCAGCATGCGGGATCTTAGTTCCCCTGACCAAGGATCAAACCCATACCTTCTGCAGTGGAGTGCAGAGTCTTAACCACTGTACCACCAGGGAAGTCCAAAAACTAATGGCATTTTAACCTAGCTTTTGTTAATGGCAGTGGATTTTCTGTAACATAGGAGATAGTAGTCACCCTTGAAATTATTTGTTTAAATATTTCTCTTCCCTGCCAGACAGTGCCATGAGAAGAGGGAACATGCCCATCTTAATCATCTCTGTACTCCTAACCAGCACAATGCCTGGTATAGGAATTCAGTAAATATTTGTTGAATGAATGACTTAATAAATTAATGAACAAAAAAGGAATGAACAGGCATTCCTGTTCTATTATTCAATGGCCAGACTAATCCAGAATTCTATGTTCTAGGTACCATGATTTAAGAGAGTTATAAAGGAGAGGGGCCACAGTTGAGGAAACTAGGGACTATTAGTCTAGGTACTGAAAATTCTATGATGTAATAGGTATCTTAAATTTTTTCTGTATAAAAATACAACTTATCAAAATATGTGGGACAGGTAAGGTAGTACTGAGAGTGACATTTATACTGCTAAATGCTGACAATAGAAAAAACGTTCTCAGGCTTCCCTGGTGGCGCAGTGGTTAAGAATCCACCTGCCAATGCATGGGGACACGGGTTCGAGACCTGGTCCGGGAAGATCCCATATGCCGTGGAGCAACAAAGCCCATGCGCCACAGCTACTGAGCCTGCACTCTAGAGCCCGTGGGCCACAACTACTGAGCCCGCGTGCCACAACTACTGAAGCACGCACGCCTAGGGCCCGCGGGCCTAGGGCCCGTGCTCCTCAACAAGAGAAGTCACCGCAGTGAGAAGCCTGTGCACCACAATGGAGAGTAGCCCCACTCGCAGCAAAGGTGAATCGAAGATGTCAAACCCAATATTGTTAAGATGTCAATTCTCCCCAAACTGATCTACATAAGTTCAACGTAATCTCAGTTAAAATCATTACAGAAGTTGACAAGCTGATTCTAAAATTCACATGGAACTGAAAAAGATCTAGAATCGTCAAAAGAAAGTTGGAGGGCTAACACTACCTTTTTTTCAAGACTTACAAAGCTACAGTAATTAAATCAGTGTGATATTGGCATAAAGATAGACAAATTAACCAATAGAGCAGAATAGAAATAAATCCACACACATACAGACAACTGATTTTTGACAAAGGCAATGCAGAGAAGAAAGGATAGACATTTTCAACAAATGGTGCTGGCATATTTACTTATTTTCACTGAAGTACAGTTGATTTACAATATTGTGTTAGTTTCAAGTGTACAACATAGTGATTCAGTTCCATATATATATGGAACTGAATATATATACTTTTTCAGATTCTTTTCCATTATAAGTTATTATAAGATACTGAATATAGTTCCCTGTGCTATTTAGTAAATCCTTGTTGCTTTTCTATTTTATGTATATTAACAGATGTTAATCCCATATTCCTACTTTATCCCTCCCCCACTTCCTTTCCCCTTTGGTACCCATAAGTTTGAGTTTGTTTTCTATGTCTATCAGTCTGTTTCTGTTTTGTATATAGATTCATCTGTATCATTTTTTAGATTCCACAAATAAATGACATCATATGTCTTTCTGTCTGCTTACTTCACTGAATATGATATTCTCTAGGTCATCCATGTTGCTGCGAATGGCAATGTTTCATACTTTTTTATGGCTGAGTAATATTCCAGTGTGTGTGTGTGTGTGTGTGTGTGTGTGTGTGTGTGTGTGTGTGTGTGTGTGTGTGTGTGCGCGCGCGCGCGTGCCACATCTTCTTAAACCAATCATCTGTTGATGGACACTGGTGGTTTCCATGTCTCGGCTACTGTACAGAGTGGTCCAATGGAGAGCATCCATCAAAAACCTCTCCACATACCCTTAAGAAAAGGAAAATTAGGAATGGCACAGAAAAAGGTTGAACACAAGATCTCATGTCTAACTAATAACAGGACCCACAAAGGGTTTGTTTACTTTTGAGAAAATTTACCCCTTAGGAAGTAAGCTTGTCATTTTCCCTTATCCGTCCTGAAAGTGTATCACCTCAACTTCTATAGCAGTCATTCATTCATTAATTTTTCCATTAATTCAACATATACTGAGAGAGTACCTACTCTGCAGCAATGAACAGGATAGACAAGGTCCCTTGCCACCTTTGGGGAAAGAGAGACACAAAAGAACAATAAAGAAACAGCAATAAGAGCTATGCAGAGAATTAAAACCAGGACATGTGATAGTAACCACGTGATTACATTAGTCAGTGTGGTCAGGAAATGCCCTTCTGAGGGGTGATATTTACAGTTAAGTCTAAACAACAAGGAATCAACTAGGTGAAAATATTCCAAGGCAAGTGAGTAGTTAGCTCTAAGACAGGAACAAGCTTACAAACTTTACCCTACACTACCATTTTTCTCTGTTTCAACTATCTTCTGAAAATTCAACTGAATTTTCTAAGGCCTAGAAGCTAGAGCAATGGCTATCAGACAATATCTACAACACTAAGTTAGTGGTATACTAGAAAGAACTTGGGACTTAGAAGAACCATTGCTTCATTCTTTCAACTAATATTTCAGCATTTGCCTGATAACAGACACTATGCTTGACATAGACTATAACCACAAATAAGATATCAAATAAGCATTTAGAAACCTGTGGCATAAATGTTACAAAAGGAGCTAGAACTGAGTACCCCTGAGTACTCCAGGCATCCTGAGAGCAGGCACTCACTCAGGCTTGGGGCATGAGGGAAGACTTCCCAAAAGTGTTGTTTAAGCAAAGATGTAAAGACGAGGACTTAAATCAATGAGGAAAGGGTTGGAAGAGGAAAATAAAAGAGCATTACTGTAGAAGGAGCATATGGATAGGCCCAAGGTGAGAAAGGGCATAGAGTAACAGAGGAATGTATGGCTAGAATTACAGCATCAGGAGAGAAAGGGGGAAATGGAGCTGGATATGTTAGCAAGCACTGAGTTTTGAAAGCCTTGTACTTTAAAATTTATCCTGAAAACAATGGGGAGCTTTTTAAGAGATTAAGTAGAGGAGCGGTATGACCAGATTTACACTTTAGAAAGGTCCCTGGCTGTAATGGAAAGAATATTTGGAGGCAGGACTAGAAATAGGGGAATATTTGGGAGGCTGTTGCTGACATCTGGGGGAAAATGATGGCCTAAACTAAGACAGCAGGGAGGATGGAAAGATGGACTGAAAAGATATTTAGGAGACAGAATTGGCAGTATTTGGTAACATATTGGATATAGGAAGTGAATGAGATGAACCCCAGGTTTCAGGCATGAACAACTGGGTGGACAAGTAACGCACAAGATGAGGATCAGCTTTTAGGGACAAAGGAAGTTAGAGACATAAAGAGTCTGAAATACCTTTGAGGTCTCCAAATAAAAGTATCAAAGGTCAGCTAGATACCTGGGTTTACAGCCCAAGAGAGAGGCCTGACAGGCAGGGTTAGAAACGGGGACTCATTTAAGAGCCATCAACTCATTTGAATCTGGAGTCAAACAAAGCAACTATAAAAAGGTATCTTTGAGACAATCATAGAAATTTAGGAAGTAATAGATGATATTAAATTATTATTGTTAATTCTGCTTAGGTATAAAATGGCATGGTGGTTATGATTTTTAAAAGCCTTTATGAAATGGATTTGAAGTATTTACAAGTGAAATGATAAGATGCACAAAATGTCAGTAATTGTTGCAACTGAGTAATGGGTCTATGGGCATTAATTAAACTATTATCTCTACTTCTATGTTTGAAAACATCTGTAATAGTTTAAAAAATTTTAAAAAGTCATCTACCTACAGTGGAAACAGTAAGAAATGGATAAAATTGCTCCAGGATGAGAAGAAAAGGGAAGAAAAAG
>NC_139010.1:72897348-73139374 GCF_964374135.1 Grampus griseus
CCTGTTTTTCTTGTGAAAGATAATAATTTGTTAGCTTAAATAAGAGGCAGGCCCTTTCTGAGAACTATCATTCTGTGAAATTAACACCTAAGATCTTTTTCCTGATAAGAAGTTTGCAATTAATAGTTAACTATGAATATCAAGCCAGAATTTCTTACTTTCAACTAATCATGACTACAATAAATGAAGAAAGCTTTAGTTCAAATACACAGCTGATTTTACCTAACAAGAGAACCAAGAAAGTACCCCAATTAACGAGTTGTTAATAGTTCAATCATTCATCTATTCATTCATTCAAAAAATAACTTATTAAATACCTATTATAAACTAGGCCCTGTGCTAAGCCAACGGAGATATAATAATAATAGCTAATATTTATTGAGCACTTTATGGTATATTAGGCATTTTCTAAAGGCTTTACAGGTAATGTCTCATTTAATCCTCACAGGAGGTACTGGCCTGTCTCTAACATTTGCCAGGTTAGAGAAGCAAGGGTAAAATAGAGGACTCTAGCCTACCTCCCTTCTCTCCCCACCTACAGCATATCTTTCGTCACACAAGGAGCCTTGCATCAATTGGTGTAGACACCTTGACCCAAACATCCAAGCTGTGTCCACCTTCCCACTCTACACACAGCAGATCCTTAGTTACCTACCATAAGGTCTCTGGGTACACACACCAGAGACACAGACTAGCTTTGGGAGGATGGACCTGGGAAAAGCCCAGCTAGCTCTGGAAGCTTGCTCAGAGCTATTTGGGTAGGGAGTCCTGGGATCTCAAGTATCAGAAGTATGGCCTAGAAGAGGCAGATACAGGAATTGAACTGCTTGCCCATGGGGTGAGACATAGCCAGAAGAAAGTTATCTTCTAAAGCACAAGGTCCAGGGCAGGAGCCTTAGTTGCCTGGGTCTAAAGGGCAGTATCAGTGAGGAAGGTATAATTATTATCCCCAATTTGAAGATGAGAAAACTAAGATCAGAGGTTAAACAACTTGTCTTAGGTCACAGAGCTAATACATGACAAAGCCAGGATTTGAAAGCAGACAGGCCCTGGAGTCAGACTGCATGGGTTCAAATCCTAGTTCTGCCCATTAGACAATGTTGTCCCTCCATGGATTAATGAAGAAAATAGTTCTCTGTTGTCATAGTTTATTGTGTAGTGGAAAAGAGACAAAAAACAAATTTAAGAACTGAATAACTATATAATTATGTATTTTATAGTATAAATTATAAAATATAAATGCTATAAACAAAGGGTAGTGGTAGGAAATGTAACCAGTGGGTCCAGGGACAAGGAAGCTCATTTGGATAGAGGTCATTATAAAAGGTCTTTCTAAAGAGGTTACACCAAGGTGACAGCTAAAAGATGAGAAATGGTCAGCAGCCATGCAAAGACAAGGGAAGGAACAGTCCAGTCACGGGATCTAGTGTACATATGGAAAGCCTGAAGACACCTGTCCAAGTTAATTCAAAACACCTATTTTTCAACCAACTTCATTCATTCTCTCATTCATTCCTCCATTCATTCATTCAAAAAAATATTTCTAAAAGCCTATTTTACGTAAGTTCTATAGTAAAAGTAGGATACATCAGGACAAATCCTCACTTTCGGAAGTTCATAGTCAGCCTAGTAGGGAAGTGTAGATGCCCAAACAACTAAAAACATGGTGAACATTTATTAGCTGCTCACTAGGCAACAAGTGCTATACTAAATACCTTACATCCATTATTTCATTTAATTTTCACAGTAACCCTATGAAGTATGTACTATTATTGTCTCCATTTTATAGATGAGAAGCTGAGCAGCTAGATAACTTGCAATGGTCACATAGCTGGTAAATGGCTGAGCCATTTAACTACCATATTAAAATATACTTCCAAAATGTCACGCAAATTGGAGGAGAGAAGAAAATTTGCAGGTAAGCAGTAGAAAAGCAGCTCGACTTTTGCATTTCATTGATTACCCTAACATCTGGAACCTACTAACACCAAGATAAGGGTAATGCCAAGTTCTCAGTAGTCCTGCAACTTCTCTGAACTTACTTTAAATTTTATCTCCCTGACATAGACCCTCAGAGTCACTGGCCAGAAGACAACTCAGTAACCCCTCTCAGGTCCCAATCTGTGTCCCTTAATCCTGTCTCCTTCAGATGAGCACCAGAGATCCACTCTACCCCTGCCAGCTTAAGGGGTAGCTTTTGCACCTGGTCATGACCCTTGGGATAGCATTAGTACCCCCTAGTCACTGTCCTTCTCCCGAGATTCCTATAAGTAGAACTCTAGCTGCCCATAGCCCAGGACCCCTCCAGCCACTGCTGAATATATCAGAATTTTTGGAGAGGGGAAAGGGCGGAGGCAGCACAAGGTGGGGGAGGGGACAGTGATTTGTTCGGGGTTTTTTTTAAGTCCTGGCATTTTTTTTTTTTTTTTTTTGCAGTAAGCGGGCCTCTCACTGTTGTGGCCTCTCCCGTTGCGGAGCACAGGCTCCAGACGCGCAGGCTCAGCGACCATGGTGCACGGGCCCAGCCGCTCCACAGCATTTGGGATCTTCCCAGACCGGGGCACAAACCCGTGTCCCCTGCATCGACAGGTGGACTCTCAACCACTGCGCCACCAGGGAAGCCCAAATCCTGGCATTTTGAAAATATTAGTTTAAAGCACACAGTTTCCCCCCTTTTAGCTAACTTCAGCTAATTCTCGTTTTTCTAATTGTACATCCGTGTACTTTCATTAAAAAGCTAATGGTCTCAAACCACTCTTAGCAAACACCAGATGATCCTCCTTGGCAACCCCTAATAGACTTTGTGCTGACACAGTATCATAAATTAATAACATTTTTAATAACAAATTTCATTCATTTTTAATAACAAATTCATAGGCGTGAGAATCTCTAATACTCCTCACCCTCCAGTACCTAAATCTTATAACTTAGGAGAGTTCCGTAAACGTATTCTATCAGAGGCCCTTAACCTATAGTTCATGAACCCTCTGAACTTGTATGTACAATTGTAAGTATGTATGTATGTATTTCTGAGAAAAGGATCTATAACATTCATCAGGTTCTCAAATGAAACACAACTTCCAAAAAATTAAGAATTACTGTTATTTCAGTGATATCACCACAAATCTTTGGTCCTCTTGTACAATTCTGCTACATGTAAACTTATTTTTGTGTTGCTTGGAGGAACTATGAGGATTTCAATCTCAGTCATTTGTACCATTTCTACCAGGGATGTTTAGAAGAATAGGGAACTGAGAATAGGAACAGGAAGTGCAATAGTTGGCAAGACAGGAATAGAACTTTTTACGACACCTTGGGAGAAATAAAGAAGTACAGGAAAAAATAAACCTGCTTTTGCACTGCACTCCCGTGTCTGCAGGGAGGATGGGCAGAAAGCACTGCTACAGCCTGGAATCATCCTGGTCAAAGCTAAGGCTCTCAAAGGGAGCAATTAGGAAATACAAAAGTCTTCCATGGGTTCAATTCCTCAACACCTCCAGGGCATTTGGGGTTGAAAAAAATACGGTCTTGGGCTTCCCTGGTGGCGCAGTGGTTGGGAGTCCGCCTGCTGATGCAGGGGACACGGGTTTGTGCCCCGGTCCGGGAAGATCCCACATGCTGCGGAGCAGCTGGGCCCGTGAGCCATGGCCGCTGAGCCTGCGCGTCTGGAGCCTGTGCTCCGCAGCGCAAGAGGCCACAACAGTGAGAGGCCCAAGTACCGCAAAAAAAAAAGAAAAGGTCTTATGAAGAAAAAGATCTTTTGTATTTTCTAAAATAAAACAATATAGGCATAATTAACTGAATTTTATACATCTTAAATTAGTAGAAATGGAAACTGTTCTATTATTTTTCACTTACCTTTCTCCTGATTGGTAGAAATGTTCTAGGATCTCCTTGCCTCAGAGTTTCAACATAATATTCAGATATCTGCATTGTTTTGTTGTAGATACTCTGCATCCTGAGAGTCACTACTTCACAAGCCATACAGAGGCTCTCCAGGTTTCAGGTCTGATGAGTCAGAGCTGTCCATTCCTACCCTGAATTCCATTTCCTGGGTCCTACAGTGATCCCAGTACAAATCACAGCATAACTTGTGCATTTGAGATGGTAAAGGCTCTGGGTCAGTCTATCATATAAATTAAAGCTCCTTCATTTGTTCAATTATTTATCAAATAAATTCTGGGCACCTTCTTCATGCCAGGCATTCTGCTGACCATTGAGGATGCAAAAATGACCAAGACAAGCATGGCTTGATCCCTCATGGAACTTCTAATCTAGTGGGAGATGCAAGCTAATAATCAGATGCAATCATCACACAATGTGATATGCATTGTGATGGCACATTAAAAGGGAACCTAAACTCCACTTGGAGGGGGATGGTCAGGGAAGACACAGGCAGTAATGGCTCAGCTGGGACCTAAAAATGAATAAATATTGGTCAGAAAAGAAAAGAATGGGTCAGAGAAGAGTTGGAAGCACATGACAAACAACAATTACAGCAACAGTAATAATAATCAGTATTACTAGAACAATCTTGTAAGAGAGGAGTAACTGGAGATAAGATAGACAGGGAGCCAGACGATTAAGACTGCGTACGTCATGTTTAAAAACTGAAGACTTTTTTCTGAGAGCAATGGAGAGACACTGAAGGATTTTAAGCAAGAGACTAACATGATGATTTGTATTTTAGGAAGATAACTTTGGGTATCTTGAAAACAGATTAAAGGGACCAAGACTGAAGGTAGAGAAACCAGTTACAAGGGGAAGTGATGGCTGTCTAACTTAGAAAAGTGACAGCAAGGACAGAAAGAAGTGAATTGATTTGCATCCTTACATTGCTGATCTAAGGCCCAAGTTTGCTTTGCTTCAACTTTTTCTCTTTTTCCTAAGAGTTTATTGGGAAGACTGTCACTCCTCCTCCAAAAATTCGCTCACCTACCTACTCCAATCCCAAACCCACGACCTGATAATACCAACACAAATTAAATATACTGGAACAGAAATTCTCAAGCTTGCCCAAAAAAACTGTACAGAAATAAATATATGCAAACCATAATTTCATGTAAGGTGAAAAATTACTAAGCTTACTGGGTCATATGAAAGAAAAGTTAAAGGGCTTTCGTTGGTACACTTATACCTCAGTACCTCTCATTTTATTTTTTCATATTAGATTTCAAGCTCCTCCAGCACAAAAGCCTTTACAGAAGTTCAAGAAGAAATGCAGTTAAAAAGATAAAATGCCTCACCTCTAGGAATAAGTTTCTCTAATTGGCAAAAGAGTCATGAGTTTCAAAAGGATTTTCGGAAAGTGGGGAAGGATGTCAGCTTTTCCCCACTGGCTGATCAGAAAGAGATATTAAAGGAAATTAGATTCTAAAGAGTATGCATCTGACAGAAGACAATGGGGCTAAAGTGGAAAGACTCAGAATGTCATGTAATTTCTGATCTTGTCAGTGCTATTATGGGTGTGAAGAACAACTCTATCTGGGTACTTAAGGAAAACACGTTTTTCACTGGCAAGTTTGACTTTGGGAGAAAGGATAACTAGATATTTGGAGCAATCAGGCACTATGGAGCAATCATGGAAATCTTTAAAATTATGATTTAGGTGGACAAGACTCCACTTTGGAGGAATCATCAACTGTATTTATTAGATCACTAACTCTGCATGCCCAAAAGAAGAAAAGAACAACTTGCAAAAGAATAAAAGTCCAAATCACCTTCTCCCTAAACTTAAAATACTTCAATAAAACTACATTATAATAATATTGATGCTACAGTTTATTTTTAACTAACTAAAAGTTAATGTACTCAAGTTGTATATGGAAGAAGTACAATTCACAAAATAAACCAAAAGCGAGTTTCAAGATAAAATTCTTTAACATAGAATTGAGCATTAAAAGATATGGGTCACAGGGAGATCAGCTTGGTGCCTTGTGACCACCTAGAGGGGTGGGATAGGGAGGGTGGGGGGGAAGGAGACGCAAGAGGGAAGAGATATGGGAACTTATGTATATGTATAACTGATTCACTTTGTTATAAAGCAGAAACTAACACACCATTGTAAAGCAATTATACTCCAATAAAGATGTAAAAAAAAGATATGGGTCAACAATTTTACAGTCAATTTCATATTTCCACTGAAATTCTACTTGAGGACTCAGAAAGGAATCTATACTACATCTTCCTTAAATGACTTCACTTGGTTTTCATTAGGAGGGGATACTGCAGGAAGGGGGAGAACACTAATACTTATTGAGTATGCCCCATGAATGAAATGCATTATTTCCTTTAATCTAGCTAAAAGATTGATAAGATAGATAAGTATATATCCATTTTACAGATAAGGAAACAAGCTCAGAAAGATTATATAATTTACAAAAGTGAGAGATTTGTACTTTGAAATCTTAACTAAAGTAGCAAGTCTCTGAGGAAAAACTGACAAGAGGGATAATGACTGAGACATCAGGTCCCTCATTAGCCAGGTTGGGAGCCTTCTGTTGACCTCTGTTTGTAGATTTCAAGAAACCTCAGCCCTTTAGCATTAGGTTCACATTCATGTAACAGTATTTCTAAAGATAAGGCTCTGAGAAACACAATCCTGCAACACTCAAAAAGATATGTATTTTAAGACCTTTCTGGAAAACTCATTAGACACATTAGTACATTAAAAGACGTCAGAAATCCCACATTAGAAACTTGCTGTATATGTAGCCCAGCAGGAAACAGACGTCACACCTAAGAAGAGTAACTGAAGAAAGTTGAATGAAGGACTGTTTACAAAGTTTAGGCAGAGTTCAGGGAACCAGTGTGGTACAAAGAATCATCCTGGGACTAGCAAGAGTGGGAAGCCATTACAATCCCTAGGTTAGAAAGGGCAGAGGATAGAAACTAGGACCAAGCTACTAAGATTCCAGAGAGGAGAGAACTGTGGAGAAGTCAACTGATGTTCTGCAGCCTTTTCCCCCATGAGGTATCTACCGTATCTAGGTTCATGGAAAGAAGCTGTGAATCCACAGGGCAAGAGGCTTTGCCTTGGCAGAGAGCAACTATTGAAGGACTGATGGATTCTCAACAAAAGCTATGGAAGTCAGAAGACTATTAAATAACATTTTTAAAGTGCTGAAAGATATAACTGCCATCCTAGAATTCTATACCCGCTAAAAATACTCTTCAAAAACAAAGTTGAGGGGCTTCCCTGGTGGTGCAGTGGTTGAGAGTCTGCCTGCCGATGCAGGGGACACGGGTTCGTACCCCGGTCCGGGAGGATCCCACATGCTGCGGAGCGGCTGGGCCCGTGAGCCATGGCCGCTGAGCCTGCGCGTCTGGGGCCTGTGCTCCGCAATGGGAGAGGCCCCAACAGTGAGAGGCCCGCGTACCACCAAAAAAAAAAAAAAAAAGAATACGCAGGTACTGAAAAATAAACACATTTGGCCAATGAAAAAATGAGAGAGATGCTCAATCTTACTAGAATCAGAGAAATGAGAGTAAAGACCACATGAGAAATAATTTTATACTTTTTTGGTTAGCAGAAATAAAAAACTGACAGTACCAAGTTGTGGAGTACTGTCAGATCTGCTATAATATTTGTCATGAAAATGTGAATCTGTTCCGATGAAATTAATATATTAATGAACAATTTGAGCATAACATGAATTCTGCATTTGATTATGCACAATTTCATCCTGACAAAGGCAGAAAACTGTATCCAGCTGAAGCAAGCCACATAGGAATATACATTACACACACATCTCTAATATCTATCAATACCTCAGTTCACCAGTATCATGAGCCATACCCAACCACATTTGGTGCTACAATGCTCCATCCAATTTCAGATAACCTTCCTTCCATCACTACACAGTAACTCACAAGCTGCCGCCCTTCCAGAAACCCACTTGCACAAGGAAACTTCAGGTCTTTTTCAAGGTAAAGTGTTATATTTATTGTAATATTTATATATTTCTCAAGTATTTAAGATGTATGAAACTGTGCTACTGTTTTTACGTGCCACTAACAAAACTTTTGAGCATTTTCCCCCAACTCCATTATTCCCATAAGCCCTGTGGTTTTTATTAGGTGATTATGCATAGCATGGTGACTTTTACGACACAAGTGTTGTATTATAGCAGAATTGACAATAGATGGACAATGGAATCACCTATATGTGGGTATATAATTCTAAATTGCCATATCACTTTGGAAAATAAATTGACAGTAACTTGCAAAGCTGAACATTGACATACCTTATAATTCAACAATTTTACTCCTACATATACAGCTGAAAGAAAGTACTGTACATGCACATCAGGAGACATGTTCAAGAATATTCATAGCATCAGTATTCAAAATAGCAAAAATCTGGGAACAACATAAATGACAATCGACAGGATAACAGATAAAATGTTAAAATGTGACACAGTCACACAATAGAATATTACAAGGCAATAAAAATAAATGAAAATCATAACTATGGAGTGGAAAAAAAGCAAATTCCGGAAGATATGATGTATCATTTTATAAAGTTCAAATACATGCAAAACTAAACAATATATTGTTTAGGCAAATATATATTTATTGCTTAGACAAATATATATTTCATATTTCACAACTTAAAAGCAAGGTAATGATAAACACAAAATTTAGGAAAGTGGTTACCTCTGAAAAAGAGGCAGAAAATGGAATAAGGAAGAACACATAGACAATGGTAATTACTACTAGTAACAGAAAAATGGAATAAGGAAGAACACATAGACAGTGGTTTTACTACTAATTTCTAGTTCTCGAGCTAACTTCATAGAAATTCATTATATTATTAATCTAATTTTGTTTATTTAAAGTCTAAATACAAAATTTTAGAAAAACATTTTGTCTGATAAAGGAAACATTTTAATGCTTTCCAATGAAATCAACGTTTGCTTTAGTTTAACAATTATGGACAAAAGTACTTAAAAGGAATGAAAAATTTCCTTTATCATAGCAAAATGTTAGCATTTATTTACAGGTGATTGAAGTCTAGAAATGTTCCACTATAAAGCATTGACTACATCTTAATATTGATAGAGTTACTTCACCTAAAAGCTATTTTTTCAAATTACACCTCCTAACTTCTCTATTTCCTTTTAAGGAAATTTTCAGTAGGCCATAAGGTTAGAAATAAGCACAAAAAATCAATGTGTCCATTAGAAAAAGAAACTGAAATTATAGCTTAAAGGAAAGAAGCTGAGTCATTTCAGTAGAATGATGAACCATAAGCTCTCAAAGATGCAATTTTCTTCCCCTCTCCTAATTTGTCAATTTCATGGTCATCCATTAAGAAGTCAAAATGTCTGTACTCAGCAAGTCCTCTAATACAGGTGTGCGGATGGTAGCATCTGTAATGTATAGGCTGTTTACTTTGCAAGAATTTTATCATTGGCGTTGCTGCCTGTGCCTCTGAAGATAGTCTTTGATCAAATTCACTCAGGTGCTGACTTGCCTTAGGTCTGCCACTAAAACATAGATGCCTAAAGTCTACTTTTAGGCATATTTCCTGGACCACACACACATCAGGGACCTTGTCTGGGGCGCTTTCAGTGAGGCATACAAAAGTAGGTCCCAACAGACCATGAACATCTCACATGTAAGTACCATGTCCCATTACTCTATGTATCCCTGTGACCCGACACATTATTGATGAGTCCTGGTTGTAAAGGCAAAATGAAATCTTATATCTGGCACATAAGTAGAGCTCCACAGACCCACCAACAGAAGTAAGGCCAGTGCCTAATTTAGGAATAGGTGGCTCAAAGATGAGATAGTTGGGCTTCATCTTCATCTTAGTGTCCCTATAAGTCCTCTTCTAGCTCTAGGATTCTAGGGTTCAATAAGTTAATCCTACTGATTCCATCAGTTCTTATTAACTGACCAATCAACAAATATAGAAAAGTACCTTAGCAGGTACTGTGGGGTGACACTAAAAGATCTGTACATACTTCCTGTATCCAAAGAGCTCAGAGTCCAAGAATTTACATGGAAATGCAAAGGACCTAGAATAGCCAATACAGTTTTGAAAAATAACAAAGTGGGAAGACTTACCCTACCTGACTTCAAGACAATACAAAGCTACAGCAATCAAAGCACTGTGGTATTGATTTAAAGATAGACAGATATAGACTAATGGAACAGAAGAGAGTCTAGAAAAAGACCATATATACATCAATTGATTTTCAACAAAGGTGCAAAGGTAATTCGATGAGTAACACACAGTCTTTTCAAGAAATATTTGTAGAGAGAGAGTTGCAGGGATAGGCTCCAAGTGTCCTGGGTGTGCTTCCCTCACTGGGTCACCCATCCCGGGTCTCTTTTTTTTTTTAGAAAAAGACCATATATACATCAGTTGATTTTCAACAAAGGTGCAAAGGTAATTCGATGAGTAACAGACAGTCTTTTAAAGAAATATTAGTAGAACAATTGGATAGTCATATGCAAAAAAAAAAGAACCTCTCAACCCTTACTTCATACCATAAAACAAAATTAACTCAAAATGGATAACAGACTTAAATGTAAGAACTAAACTTATAAAACTTCTAAAAGAAATCACAAAATCTTTGTGATCTCGTGATATGCAAAAATTTTAGACAGAACACATAAAGGGCAAGCCGTAAAAGAAAAGACTGATAAATTGAACTTCATCAAAATTAAAAAGGTTCTTCTTTGAATGACTATTAAGAAAATGAGGAGGACCTGAGGAAGATGGAGGAGTAGAAAGCACAAGGAATCTGTCTCTCCACCTAGACAACAATCGCACTGGCAAAATCTGTCTGATATAACTATTTTGGAACTCTGGAGTCTACTGAAGGTTTGCAACTTCCAGCAGAAGGACTGGACTGTGAATTGAGGTGATTTTAGTCAATTTCAGCTCTTAGCACAATAGCAACTACCCATCTCCCACCCCCAATGGCAGGTAGCCACGCGCCAGGAGCAGCTTGCATACCGTCTGACCCTCGGCACAGAGACCGTGACCAAGTGGGATTTGTTCTTGCAACGCAGGGATGGTTCAACATACAAAAACCAGTCAATATTATACGCCACATTAACAGAATGAAGAAACAAACAAACAAACCCACATGATCATCTCAATTGGTGCAGAAAAAGCACTGACAAAATTCAACACTCTTTCATGAGAAAAATACTTAGAAAGCTAGGAATAGAAGGAAATGACCTCAACAATATAAAAGCCATAAATGAAAAACCCATGGTGAACATTACTCAATGGTGAAAGACTGAAAGCTTTTCCTCTAAGATCAGCCAACAAGGCAAGGATGCCCACTTTCACCAATTCTAGTCAAAATAGTATAACAAGTTCTAGCCAAACCAATTAGGAAAGAAAAAGAAATAAAAGGCATCCAAATTGGAAAGGAAGAAGTAAAATTATCACTGTTTGGAGATAATATGATCTTATATGAAGAAAACCTTGAAGATTCCACAAAAAATGGTTAAAACTACAGTTGGCCCTCTGTACCTGCAGGTTTTACATCCACAGATTTCACCCAACCATGGGTCCAAATTCTATCTACACTTGTTTAAACCTACAGATGGGAAACCTGTCGAGAGCCAACTGTATTTATTGTACTAATGCTTTTTTATATAAAGGATTTGAGCATCCCTGGATTTTGTTATGGGGGCTACTGGAACCAATCCCCCAAGGATACAGAGGGATGACTATAATAAATAAATTCAGAAAGTAGCAAAATACAAAGTAAATACACAAAAATCAGTTGCATTTCTATACACTAACAACGAATAATCTGAAAAGGAAATTACAAAAACAATTCCATTTACACTAGTATCAAAAATAATAAAATACTTAGGAATTGATTTAACCAAGAAAGTGACAATGAAAACTACAAAACGTTGCTGAAAGAAATTTAAAAAGACTTACATAAATGGAAACAAATCCCATTATCATGAATTGGAAGACTTAATAACTGTTAAAATGTTAGTACTACCCAAAGCGATCTACAGATTCAAGGCAGTCCTATCAAGAATCTCAAGGGACCCCAAAAAGCAGAACAATCTTGAAAAAGAACAAAACTGGAGGATTCACACTTCCTGATTTCAAAATTTACTACAAATCTACAATAATCAAAAGAGTGTGGTACTGGCATAAAGACAGACATATAGAACAATGGAACAGAACAGAAAGCTCAGAAATAAACTCTTCCATACATGGTCAAACGATTTTTGACAAGGGTGCCAAAGACCGTTCAATGAGGAAAGGACAGTCTTTTCAACAAATGGTGCTGCAAAAATTGGATATCCGCATGCAAAAGAATGAAATTTGACTCTTAACTAACACCATATACAAAAATCAACTCAAAATGGATCAGAGACCTAGGGACTTCCCTGGCGGTCCAGTGGTTAAGACTCCGTGCTTCCACTGCAGGGGGTGCGTGTTCAATCCCTGGTCAGGGAACTAAGATCCTGCTTGCCATGCGGCCAAAAAAAAAAGGATCAGAGACCTAAATGTAAGGCCTGAAACTATAAAACTCTTAGAAGAAAACATGACAAAAACCTTACAACATTGGATTTGGCAATAGATATGACATCAAAGGCATAGGTAAAAAAAGAAAAAATAGACAAATTGGACTTCATGAAAAATTTAAAATTCTGCATATCAAAAGATGGTATCAACAGCAACCCATAGAATGGGAGAAAGTATGTGTAAATCTGATATAGGAGATTAATATCCAGAAATATATAGAGAACATCTAAAACTCAGGCAACAACAACAACAAAACAAAAAACCCAATTCAAAAATGGCCAAAAGATCTGATAGGCATTTCTCCAAAGAAGATATGCAAATGACCAATAAGCACATGAAAAGATACTCAATATCACTAATCATTAGGGAAATGCAAATCAAAACTACAATGAGATACCACCTCTCTCATTAGTATGGTTACCACCAAAAAAACCAGAAAACAAGTATGGGCAAGAATGAAGAGAAACTGCAACCCCTGTGCACTGTTAATGGAAATGTAATTGCTATAGCCACTGAGGAAACACTATGGCAGTTCCACAAAAAAATTAAAAATAGAATTACCATATGATCCAGCAATTCCAATTCTGGGTATATACCCAAAAGAATCCAGAGCAGTGTCTCAAAGGGGTATCTGTACACTCATGCTCATAGTAGCATTATTCACAACAGCCAAAAGGTAGAAGCAATCCAAATATCTACCAAAGGATGAATGGATAAACAAAATGTGGTATACAGATACAGTGGAATATTATTCAGTCCTAAAAAGGAAGGAAATTCTGACACATGCTACAATATGGATGAAACTTGAGGACACTGTGGTAAGTGAAATAAGCCAGTCACAAAAGGACAAATACTGTATGATTCCTCTTATATGCAGTACCTACAATGGTCAAATTCATTGAGACAGAAAGTAGAATGGTAGTTACCAGTGGCTGGGAGGAGGGGGCAATGGGGAGTTATTTAATGGGCACAGAGTTTCAGTTTTGCAAGATGAAAAATTTCTGGAGATTGGCAGCACACAATATGAATATCCTTAATACTACTGAGTTGTACACTTAAAAATGGTTAAAATGATAAATTTTTATGTTCTGTGTATTTTACCACAATTAAAAGTAAAACAAAACAATCACCATTAAGTGGGCTCAGATAGGAGAATTCAGAAGGGGATGAGGGCCGACTCATATGGCTGTACAAGTTGTCGTGCACAAGGGCACCTAGCCATGGGCTTGAAATCTAACCCACATTGTTCTCCAAGCCAAGCAAACCTAATTTGTAAAGAAGGAAGGGTAAAGGGAAGGAGAAGGAGGAGGGAGGGAGGAAGAAATTAAGAGAGACAGTAAGAAAGGGGGGAGGGAGGAAGAGAAAAAAAGGGAGCCAGTAGAGCAAGGGGGAGGAGGGGGAGGAGAGGAGGAAGAAGGAGGAAAAGGTTCTACCCAGTGGGGTGAGTTTGTTCTCAGGACTTCTGCTTTAAAAGCTTCTGATTCTGTGAGAGAACAGCACTGGGTGGTTCGGAATTACTATTTAGGATCTGTGTTTCCCTTTGAAACTACAGTATGTGCAGCAGCACTAAACTGTCCTCTAGAAGATAAGATTGAGAGAACCGGATCACCTTTTTCTAATTCTCTCACTGACCTCTGTTTCCAGGCAAATGACATTATGCTGAAAAATTCCACCATTTCCCTCAGTTAAATGCTGCCTTCTTCTGAATGGAAATACTCCGGGAGTAGTTAACATATCAGTATTAACGTTTATTGAGCTTTTTCTTTGTTCCAGGGACTGTTCCAAGTAATTTACATGCGTTACTATACCATTTAATCCTGAAATGCCCCAGATGAGGTAAATACTATTTTTATACAATTTTTACTTGTATAGATGAAGAATCTGAGACACAGGTTAAATAATAGTATAAGGTCACATGGTTGGTAAGGAAAGCTCTGAAGTCCATGTTTGACTTTTTCTTCAATGATAGATGCCGTTTCCCCATAAATAACCTTTCCTTTCAGAACAGAAGTTAAACAAATTAAATAAGAGCTGGCATTCTTTAGACCACATCATCACCTTCTAAAGGGAGCTGGAGCCTGCTAAGGCAGCCTGAGGGGAGTTAAACAAGGAAAGGCTAAACAGGGCCAGCCCACTTCAAAGCAGCCCCTCCTACAGGGAAGTCCAACCCAAGGACCTGGGGTTCCTAATAACACTGAATTTCTTGCAGTTTCTGGCACATACCATGTTTCTTTCACTGTGCCTTTGCTCATGCTGTCCCTACCACCAGGAAAACACCGCCCCTTGCCCTACTTTACCAGAATGACTCTGTCCCAACCCTCAAAACTAAACTCAGCTCCCATCCTCTCCAGGAAGGCTTCCATAAGCCGCCTTCTTCCCTAAACCGTCTCTTTCCTCCCTGCCAGAATGAACCTAGTACACCTCCCATATTCCATGGAAATTACTGCTTTTCTGTGTCCGTTTCCTCCAGTTCGGGAAGAGACTGTGCCTTATTTATGACTACCATTTACAGAGCGATGACTGCTTTCCATAGATTATCTCATTTAATCCTAAAAACAATCCTATGACATGAATATTCTCAATCCCTTTTTTGCATATGAGGAAAAAGTCTTAGAGCAGGTATCTTCTCTAAGCTAATAAGGAATAGATAAAAGATTTAACTTAGATATGATACCAAAGCCTAGTGATACATGTAACCACTAGAGTGCACAGCATTTCCCATATTCAGATTTGTATTCCATACCTGCAACACAGTAGCCTGCAAATAACTGATGTTTAGGAAATGTTTACTGAACTGATTTGAAGCCAATGATAAATGATAAATAACTTAAATGATAAATAAATAAACCAATACACAGAAATAAAGGCACAGTATTTAAACACTGAAACTTTACTCCCTTTCAAGGCAAATTAAGCAAATAAAAACAAAGGGGAAGAAGAGGGTATTTTCTAGGCCCATCTGGCTACACCTGATGCATAAGGATCTGCCGATCAAGAGGCAACAGTACCCAGCTGGTTTAGGTCATTGAGAGAAAAGCTGCATGCAGACAGCTTACATGCTGGAATAAATGAGCAAGGTGAGCAAATACCATTTTCTGGAGAAGCTGGGACTTATTTCACACTGCTGCTGTCTTCAGAGAAGATAATTTCTTTAAGTGAGCGGGAGATAAGGGAGGAGCTGCGGCTAAAGGGTTTAAAAGAAAGGGGGATGGGTTCACATGTAGTACTTTCTTAACTTCATAGATAAGAAATGCCTGATTGAGGAACTGTTTCACCAGGGACCCTGAACAGTGATATGTGAAGAAACTGGCAGAGCTGAAATTCTTCAACTCTGAGGGCTTCACGATAAACACAACAATAGCAGTTAATATTTATAAAGCACTTATTATGTTCCAAATTCTGTGCAATGAGCATTAAATGAGACAATATGCATTTAAAAAAAAGAAAAACAACTTAGCACAGTGCCCAGCACTGAGTCCTGCTTCAATAAATGTCAGTAGTCGTCTTCATGTCTATTATTATTAACATTACCACCCTCAGTTCACTTACTCCTCACAACAACACAGGAAGTATATACTTTTATCATCCTCATATTACAGATAGGAACTAATTTTAGGCAGGTGAGATAACAAACTCAGGTGCACACAATTAGAAAATGGAGGAAGCAGAGCACAGGGCAGACAAGCCCTAAAGGGCAGAAGTGCTAGTGTAGTAATAATGTAATAGTACTACAGCTACTATAGGTGATCCTGTGTTGAGCACTTCACAATCATCATCTTTACACCTCACACCAACCCTACAAGGCATTATTACATCTTTTAAATATGAGGAGACTGAAGCTCTGAAAGGTCATACCCAAACTCTCACAGCCGGTAGGTAGCAGGCCAGATTTAAACTCAGATCTACCTGACCCCAAAGGCTATACAATTCCATGACACTAGGTTTTCTTTGGTCATAAAATGTGCTGTAATGCACGCCCAAGGAAACCACTGTGGACACTGTACTGGGCCCCCCATACACTGGGCATCTACCATGTGGATTGTATTTTGCAGGTATTATTGTGAAGAAGGCACACAGAAAGCCAGATAACTTGGCTTCTATGCATGACTCCAAGTTCAAAATCTAATGCTTCCTGTCAAGGGCATTCGTGTACTCAAGTAACTTGGTAATAAAAGGAAAAGAGGAGGGCTTCCCTGGTGGCGCAGTGGTTAAGAATCCACCTGCCAATGCAGGGGACATGGATTCGAGCCCTGGTCCGGGAGGATCCCACATGCCATGGAGCAGCCAGGCCCGCGTGCTGCAACTACTGAGCCTGTGCGCCTAGAGCCCGTGCTCCACAACAAGAGTAGGCACCGCAATGAGAAGCCCGGGCACCTCAACGAAGAGTGGCCCCCGCTCGCCGCAACTAGAGAAAAAACCGCACACAGCAAAGGAGACCCAACGCAGCCAAAAATAAATTAAATTAATTTTTTAAAAAAATTCTTATTAGTCTCAGGTTTAAAAAAAAAAAGAAGAAAAGAGGAAACCACGGGTCTTTCCTGGAAAAATGGTTTGGGGGAAGGCTAACTTTTCAAAGAGATTATTTTGGGGAACCAAGTTTGATACAATTTAACTCAATGTGGAACTCAAGATAAGTGAGCTTCCCTGACAATAAACAAATCAGAGTATCTCTTCTCCGGAGCACAGCTCTGTTCCACCACCACTACTCTGAGGCATTACACCGCTCAGATGGGAAAAAAAAACCAAAACCAGTACTATCCAGAAAAGACCTAGAAAATATCAAAAGGAGCAGAAGCTACAGTATCTGCCTTGATTTATTTTGGTGTCATAGATGTTGCTGCACAGTGCAAACGGTATGATGATATTTGCTGATTACAAGGCCAAGTAATATACTTCAGTGTGGATTGATGTATCATCAGCACTGTAAGAAACTACAGGTCTTACCTTGTAAAAAAAAAAAAAAAAAAATTTAATTTCAGCCCAATTTGTCAGTTCTTCCTAGGGTTTCAGTTTTCCCCTCCTCAGGAAAAAATCTTTAAAACCATTTCATAGATAAAAATAGGTTTGGAGTTTCACACGGGTAACCTTGTAATTTTGTGCTTCTTGGTTATTACCATGTGCTCCTTTAGAACACTTGGGTCAGTTGTCTAATTTGAAAAGCTCTGCTGACACCCTAAAGTGCTTGTTCTAATTGTCGCTTAACATACACATAAGAAACTTCTTAGAAGATAAGCAAACGTTCATAATTGTTTCCCTGGTTTGAACCCAAAAAAGAAATGTAAATATATATTCTCATTAAATGAGCTGTGACTTTAATTACCGAAAAATGTTATTAATTCTGATAAGGATTATTCCAAAGGTAATAAAGATAAAAGCTTTCAAAATTAATTAAGCACATATTCATTAAACCCAAGGTAGCTTCAGTTTCTTTACTGAGCAAATACAATTAACACTTAATCTGAATCTCGATAAGTTACATAATCATGTGATTCAAAATAAAGGGAGGATACAACCTTGGCCTTCTCCGTTTTACATGGGAAAACATTAATGACGCTGACATCGGAGACAATTAGACAGTGTCAGCCAATTGTTTTTAGCCAGCTTTCTCTCACATCTGTGGTGTCTACAAGCAAGAAGGCTCATTGTTTCCACAGGCCTCCTTCGGGCCTTGGTTTTTTGTGTAAACCGTCAATCTTTTGGCGAATATCAAAGCCGTGAGGAAATTAGAACAGACCAGCTCTGCTGCCCCACACTAAAGCTTAGCAGGGTGCATCCACTATGCTACTAATTAGGCAGTGACCAACAAAATAACCTGTCAATGTCCGCTAGCCATTTCCCACACACCTGCATTTCATACCCTAATAAGCATACAGCAAGAGAGAAAAAGGGATAGCTGCTGAAGTGTGAAAAATGAACAAAATATAACAATGTTTCTATCCCCACCTATACTTCTGGCAATTACCATTTAACATTAGGGGGACTCAACATGTCTGAAGACTCACAATACAGTATCTGAAACTAAAACCCAGGGGGGAAGCCACACATTGAGACTGTATTAAGGGTTGCTTCAAAAATATCACACTAAGAAGAATCTAGAGTTATGTATAAAACCCAGGAAACTGAAAATGACCATAATTTAGATTAGGGACCAAGAGGCTGACTTTTTAAAAAACATTTTCTATTCAAGCCATTGAAAAAGAAATGCATACTATTTTCTTCATCGTTTCCTTCCATAAAACGAAAATATATCACAGGGCAGGAAACAGGTTGTCACGTTTTTCCTTATACATTCCACCCTGATTCAGTAAATGTGTGATCACCATCATTCTTTTGACCTACCACATATTAATTTCTTTTTCAGGTCTCTATTTTTTCCCATGGATTCCCACTGTAGGTTCTGAAAGCAGCATTTTATTTTCTAGCATTTTCAATCACAGAGAAAACTACGTGCCTTGGCAATTGAGGAAGCTAGAAAGTGCAATATTAAATGGTTTGAAAACACTCCTCCTTTGCCCTTGATCTTTAAAATATATTTGAAAACTCTCATCATCCAGGTGTAGAAACTGGTTCCATTATACCTTTAACAACATTATTCTTAACAGATTCCAACCAGATCTCTATTTAAGATGGTTCCCAATTAGTTGGGTCATAAAATCTCTAATATCTTTATTGATTCCAATATTTCTGAACTCAAAAATACATACTATCTCAAAAAAAAGTTTTTTGGGTAAAAATTAAAAAGTGTAACAATTTGGTTATTGTGATTAAAATAAAAACAATACTAACTGGATGCCTCTCAAAGTGAAGGATTAAGAAACAAACAAACTTTGCACAATGGCTCTCTCCACTTTATTTTACCCTAAACAAAGATTTTGTAGTACAGGTATCCATACGATAGATTTCTTATGAAAAGGCTACTGGCTTTTAAGACCATATAGCCATTGGAGCAGCTCCTTTTTGTGCCTAGGGATCCAGCTGAACTTTTTTAAAAACAGAGAACAAGAGAAATGTAAGGACAAAATTGTTGTGTGAAGAAACATCACTTCATCTCAATATGTGCCAAGAAATAGGCTATATTGTGAGAGAATCCTTGATAGAATCACATACAATACAGACCAACATTCAAACGGTATTTGTTAGATACTTCTGAACACTACTTTTCTTTTCATTAGACTTTATCCAAAAACAGCATTTTCGATTATAAATAAAAACTTTCTCCACCTCTTCCTACTTGAACTCAAGTACAGAAGGCCCCTATTTAAAATGCAGCTCTGGAGCCGCCACCAGGCTGCCTGTTCAGCTGCCAGTGGCTTTTGTGTACAAAGATGTTAATTGGTCCTAATCCCCTCCTAGAAGCTGTTTTGGTAGCCTGACCTGGCACCCTGAAGAAGGACACCTTGGTGTGAAAAACTAAAGGGTCCATTGAGGAGGGAGTGAAAGGCAGCCAAGCATTCCAACACATTTTAATTTCAGGAATTAAAAAACAGGAACCTCATCATGGCGATCCTAGAGAAATCTTAAAAAGCTTTAATAACAGTGAAGTAAGTCCTGCAAACACCCAATCTACACACACACACACACACACACACACACACACACACACACACACACACACACACACACGGAAGACCCAGAGCAGGGGCAAAAGGAAATTCAGATTCTCAAATTAAAAACTTGTTCAGCTTGTAAACTCGTTCTCTGAAATTCAAAGACTGAACCTGACTAGTTGAGACACTTATTTTTTCTGTCTTATTTTACCAAACTGACATGCTTATGACAGTCAGATTCCCACTCTGTTCAACCCACCCAAAGATTCTGCTAGAATATATGGTCGTATTTGGTTGAAGTACAGTATCTATCTCAATGACTAAATTTGTATTATAACTCAGTTTCTAGAAGAAAACGTGAAGAGAAGAGCAGTAATTCTTACGGTAAACTTTTAATTCACTCTAGTACATGTCAAATAAACAATCTTTTCTTAACACACTATAAAATACTATCTATATTATGTACCAGGTTAAAGAGTATACATTTGATACCCTGGGTGGCAAATTATGCTAATGGATGCATGATCTACACCTGTGGGGTTTTGAATTTTTTTGACAGTTCACAGATCAACTTCATGGGTCAAAGGAGTCTGCCTTTCACTTGATAAAAGCAGAAAGATATTAAGGTTATGGATTACTAAAATGGCACCAAATGCCAAATATTCAAACATGACCTAGTTTATATTTTAATATCCCACACTGATTCCTGAAGGTTGCTGTTTATTTTTTTCCCATTAGCACATCAGATACAGGTAAGGGCAAGAGAGTCAGAGGGCTGCCTCTAGTGAGAACATCTGCAAGGTGCATCATTTGAAATGGAGTAGAATGTCCTCAAAACTACTGAAGAGTCACAGAAAGGGAATGGAAAGGTTTTCTGGCAGTGAATGGTCATTCTAAAAGCAGAAGGCATTCAGGTGTGCTTTTAAGTCTGAAATTTGAGATGATCTAGCCTGTGGAATAAGAGATTCCAATCATCAAGATGGATTTTGTATAATATAATCAGATATTAAAGACAAAAACAGCAGCCCTATTGTGGTCGTAAACATCTTTCCCACAAACCACTACACTCATCCCACTACATCTTTTTTTTTTTTTTTTTTTTTTGCGGTATGTGGGCCTCTCACTGTCGCGGCCCCTCCCGCCATGGAGCACAGGCTCCGGACACATAGGCCCAGCGGCCACGGTCCACAGCCCATGGGCCCAGCCGCCCCGCGGCATGCGGGACCCTCCTAGACCGGGGCATGAAACCGTGTCCCCTGCATCGGCAGGCAAACTCCCAACCACTGCACCACCAGGGAAGCCCCCACTACATCTTTTTTAAACGTTCACCAACAGTAATGACCACTGACCATGCCAAAATCCACTCTGAATATAAGTATCAAACATGATCATGATGTGGACCTTACAAGACACTCTCCCAAGCGATTCCTTTGTCACTTAGCAAATAAAAAAGAAAGAATGCAGGACTTGAAAAGTTATTCACTTTCAAACTCAGTATCTATGCTCCCTGAATCCCCTCCAAACACTTCTTCCTACTGGTGGAGATAGTCAATTAATGCTCCTTCACACAAGCCAACTTCTTAGGGACAGACCAGCCCTGAACGAGACATGAGTGGCTGCCTCCTTTATATCCCTATTTTTGAAAGTCCTAAAATCTATAAAGACCTTAACAGTACCTCATACAGAAAAATCTAAATAGTATAAATAAAAAGTACAATGTCTCTTCCAAAATAAAATCTCCTTTAAAAATTATTTAATGGAGGGCTACCATCTACCAATATCACTTCATTTGTTTTTGGTCTCAGGATATTTAGGCCAGAACTTAAATAACTTATCCAAATTCAGGGTTGTTAAAAAGTGGGGTTAAAATTTGAGTCATGTCTGATTCCAAAAATCACTTTCTTTTCACCCCACCACGACACTATATGCCTCTCCAAATTATTTTAAAATCTTACTAGGTAATCATAGAGAAGTGAAATATAAAGATGCTAGTCTTTTCAAATGTCTAGCACTAGCATAATCATATGGTAGGTGCTGAATAAATATTTGTGGAATTAAATGTTATTGGCCATTTCCTTTCTCTTATCTTTGAAGCCCAGGTTAGAATTTTAATTCTTTCTTATACTAAGCTGGGGGGCTCTAGATAAGTAAGTTCACCTCTATGAGCCTGTCAAATGGATAAATAACTGCCTACCAGATTGTCATAAACAGTAAATACATGTAAAGCATCTGGCACACATTAAATCAGGGTCTGGGAGACAATGACTGGCAGTTTATGACCACCTGTTTTGTCACTAAAGTTTTATTGGAACACTGCCACACTCATTCATTAAGGTACTATTGCTTTCAGGCTATAACAGCAGAGTTGAGTTCAATAGAGACTGTATGGTCCACAGAGCCTAAAATATTTACTACCTGGCCCTTTACAGAAAATGTTTGCCAAAACCCAAAGTAGGTAACCAATTAATGGATGTTTCCTTTCCTTTATTGAGTGAGATCACTTCAAGTTGAGTGAACTACATTTTTTTTTTAAGTTTTTAAGAGCCAAGTACCATGCTATTAACACGCGTCCCTATATATCCAGCCTGCATAAAATAAGATCTGTATGTAATACATATCAGTGGAAAGAGACACAAGAAGAGCTGGGCACAGCTCTGAAGCACAGGCTGGAGGATTGGATTATGCTTATCTCCAGGGCATGGGACTCAATGGCTGCCATTCATTTAGCTAGGGCATTTCTTCCAGGTTATGGAAGAGCTTCTTGAAGAAATGACATCTGAGCTGAAATCTAGAGGTTGAGTTAGCTAGGCAGGGAATTTCCCTGGCGATCCAGTGGTTAGGACTCTGAGCTTCCACTGCAGGGGGCACACGTTCGATCCCTGGTCAGGGAACTAATCCTGCATGCCGTGCGGCACGGCCAAAAAAATAAAAAAATAAAATGAAATAAATAAATAAAAAGAAAAAGAGCTAGGCAAAAATGGAGGGAATAAGTATTTGAGTAAGCAGAAACAGCTTATCAAAGATTTTGAGGTGGGACAGATCTTATGAAGCAGCTAGTATGGCTGAAGCATAGTGAACAACATAGAAAAAGGTAAAAATGATGTGGGGAGTGGGGTAGGTAGTCAGGATGGAGTCCCATAATGGAGGACCTTGTAGGTCTCAGTAAAAACTTTGGATTTTAGACTAAGACCTAAGTGAGTTAAGAAACCATTGAAGGATTTTTTTTTTGCTGTACGCGGGCCTCTCACTGTTGTGGCCCCTCCCGTTGCGGAGCCCAGGCTCCGGACGCTCAGGCTCAGTGGCCATGGCTCACGGGCCTAGCCGCTCTGCGGCATGTGGTATCTTCCCGGACTGGGGCACGAACCCGTGTCCCCTGCATCAGCAGGCGGACTCTCAACCACTGCGCCACCAGGGAAGCCCCCATTGAAGGATTTTAAATGACATAATCTAATTTATATTTTAAGATCACTTTGGTATTTGCATAATGATTAAATGAATAAATGGGAAAGAGTTGAAATAGGAAACCTCCATGACTGAGAACAGGCTAAAATCCAGGTCTCCTAATTTTCAGTTAATTTTATTTTCACTATATTGGGCTATTTTGGAGAAAGCAGCTCACATAACATTGTATCTGGGTCTTTTCCAAGCTTTGATTAGTTAATCTGGAAGGAGCTTCAGGGATAGCAGTTACATGGACCAGTAGTCTGGGTGTGAAGACTTAAAGGACAAGGTGATAAACAAAAGCTCTTCTGTCATAAGCCTCAGGAAATCAGCTAAATTGGAGAAATATGGTTCAGCTGCCCAAGGAATAAGAGAACGGCTATAGAATGAATAGCCAGAACGCTGGCCTAAGAAAACCAACATATGATTGCACCTAGGATGAAAAAAGGCAGGCCAATAAAATGTCTCAATTTTTAATTCTGAGAAACAACTGAAGAAATTTCAAGTGGCCGAGAGAGCTAACTTATTCTCTGTGGTCCCAAGAGTATCGATAGAGCAGGGCCAATGGGTAAAAGAAAACTAATGGAAGGCACGTTTTTATCTTGCCACGAGGCAGAACTTTCTAACACAAAGCTGCCCAAAGAGAGAACCGCCTGTTCCTGACCGGCTGATTCGAGTCACTTCCTTACCGGTATACTATACTAAGTACTAGAGTAAGTTCCCCACCATTAAATGCTTTTAAACCATTTGGCTGAATTAGAGGACTACAAAAGTGCCTTCCAACAGGAGAATGGATGGTTGCCACAAAACCTGAAAGTGTCTATGCATTAACGTATACCTTTCTTCTCCTCCCAATTATTGAAAAAACAACTATTTTTAAATGGTAGAAGTAAAGCCAACAGGAAAGTTGAACCTTTTGCCCCTTTTCACAGTGAAAACATTTTCTGAAAAATGACCCATCTACATAGCAAGACTAGGACGCTGACTTTCCCACCTCCAGCTAAGGCACAGACACTGCTGTGTCCTAAGGAATAGGATGACCTGCTGTCTGCTCTCATCAGAGCACCTAGTGTGACAGAGGAACACCCAAGGGGCTTACATTTCAAATAGGACAGTAATACAGCTGTCCTTTCAGATTCCTGTGAATCAAATCTCAGATACCAAGGTATTTCAAATACTTTATTGAGTCTCAGGCAGAGATCAAGATTAATTCTTTATTAGGCTCTACAAAGACTTAGGCATTGCTTCTCAAATCTTACACGCTAAAATTAATTCAGTCCAAATGTTCAGGGACTCATTTTCCTCTCACTTCAAATACCTGAGGAAATGGGCTGCCAGTGAAAAGCCCTGCATTGTTAGAAAATCCAAACCACGACATGCTTCCTGGGATCTGAAAATTAGCAGGAGCTCACCCTCCAGCTTCCTGTCCTAGTGTTTTCTTGCTTTTTTTCCCTCTCAAACAAGTGGATCTAGTTACATTTGTTTCAGCTCTCAGATATTTCGGCAATTTTCCTTTCTGAACAGAAGAATTCAGTTCCTTTCTTAACAGTCCAAGCAGGAAAGGCAGGTGAAAAAGTTAACTGAAAAACACTAACAGTGCCGGTACCATAATTACCCAAGGAATATAAAGCTCTATTCTCTCAGTGATGAAAAAGGGGAATTACACATGTAACTTCCATTAACATTAATGGGACTTACCTACATAAATCCCTTAAGCGTCAGTGGGAAGAATGGACTCAGCATAACTATTAGCCCGGCACCTTTACTCTTTCAGTCATTTCTATTACATGATTAAAAGGCAAAGAGACGGGTGCTCTGCAAACCAGAACCAGATGAAGCTTCACTCCACAGAATTTACTGTCACCTTCTTCTTCAGGTCCATTTCTCTAGAATGGTTATAAAAACTGAGGCCTTTATTTCATTTTCTTGCCTTTTTCATATTTGACCTGATGGAAACAGAACTTAATATGCCACACAGTTTTTCACATGAGTTTTCCCTTAGTGGTTATGGGTTTTAGAGCTACTGTTTCTGCCCTAGAATGCAATTATCAGCAAACCATGCTGAAGAATAATTCTTAGCTAGATATACCACTGAGCAACAGCTTAATGGGGGAAGACACTCTTGTACCCAAATCATTAAGACACAAAGCAGAAGATGAGGAGTATTACTGCGGAAGCACAAGTTTAAAATGCTGAGAAAGGAAACAAATCTTAATGGGGATAAAAGGGAAATGTTATGAAAGAGGTGGTTTTGAACTGGGCCTTGAAAGCCAAGTAAAATTATCTCCAACACAACCTCAGGACCAGACACAAATACAGGAAACACTTAAAGAGCAAACAAGGAGGCACAAAATAATAGTAAAGATGGTGGGTCTGGTGCCAGATAAGCCTGGGTTTGACTTCTGGTTCTGACTAGCTGTGTAACCACACCAAGCCTCAGTTTCCTCATCTACAAAATGTGAATAATAACACCTACCTCATAAGGTTATTGAGAAAAGTAAATAAGGCAATTGTGGAGTTTACTAAAGTCTCAGCCCTACATCTGGTAATATTAATTCACCTTTCATTTGTTACTATTACCATTACAATTATTCGTCTTGAATAGCCTCCAAATTATTTAGCATTAATAGCTTCCATAGTAAAAGTCTGATATGTCTGATTATTCCTAGGAATTACATGAGTTGGATTAGATTCCAACTAGGCTGATCTCCCCTCCCTTCAACATGCACTCTTCGAGCACCACCACCACTTTGATCACCACACATCACATCACACTTTACCTGAAATGCACAACGCTCCTCACAACAAATCCTCCCTCACATCCCAGATCCACATCCCCCTCCCAGAAATCTGTCCTGGACCACTTGAACCAAAGGGATCTCCAAAACCATAAAACTAATCTGGTGAAAATCCTATTAGGTAAGTAGATTAGGAATTCTTATTCTTATTCATAGGTGAAGTAACCAAGGTCCAGAAAGGTCAAATGATTTGCCCATAGTCACGTGGCTAGTATTTGGCAGAGCCAGGACTAGAATCTCTGTCTTTTGATTCCTAGTCCCATAACCTCAGGACCTTAGTCGAACTTAATCCAATGATGAACCCACCATGATTATAGTATATTTTTAAAACAACGTGAGAACAATCACACATGGGATTGTTTTTCAGGTTTTTTTGGCTTGGGCTTATGACCATAAAATGATCATGGTTTTAAAACACCAGATCAACTAAATTAAATAACAAAACAGTTCTAATGATGTCCTACCTTGAGACCAGCACCACTGAGGGACAGCAGAAACAGAGCCATCCCTAGGACTCTACACCTTGTGCAATCCTCCCAGGCACAAACCTTTAAGATCAACAAGTAGGGAGACAGCTGGGGGTAGAAACAGAAGAATCAGCTGCTATAGGATACAATTTAGGCTCCCTAGCGTGACATTCAAAACCAAAGAAAAGTTCCCAGCTACCTTTCAAACCTCACTTCTACTACTCCCTTACTTACAACTTGCAGGGGTGGGGGGGCATCAGTCAAGAGGTTAAAGAATTATATATTACCATGGATACAAATCTATTAAATTAGTGGATGTTAGAAAAGTGACACTAATAGGGTGAGGGAAGTATAGAGGTGAGAAAAGCTTGACTTTGTATAGACGTGGGTTCATATTCTGGCTCTACAAATTTTTCACTGTAGTATATTAACACCTTGGGCAAATTATTTAATATGAGCCTCATTTTTCTCAACTGTGTGTGTATGCCATCTCCCTCAGAGATTCTCAAAGTGGTCCCTGGACCAGAAGCATCAGCACCACCTAGGAACTTGAAAGAAATATAAAATCTCAGACCACACTGAAAAACCTATAGAATGAGAACTCTATACTCTGGTGCTGGGCCCAGCAATATGTGTTATTACAAGCTCTCCTGTACATTGTAATCATCTGGACAGCCTTTTACAAATACTGATGTCTTGCTCCCATTCCCAGAGATTCTGATATAATTAGTCTGAGGCATGGGTCTCCTATTTCTAAAGACCACCCCCAACCACTGCTCCAGATGACTCTAAGGTGTAGTCAAGGTTGAGAACCCTTTCCTTAGAGGGTTGTTGTAAGGGTTAACTGATTTAAAATATCTTCAGCAATTAGCACAATGCCTTGCACACCGTAAACACACAATCCATGCAAGCGTCCCTCAATAGAAAATATCTATTTCATGGTGTTTTTGTTAAAATTTCAGATCAGAAGGAAATAAACCAAAACATTAACAGTAATATTCCCTGAGTGATGGGAGTATGGGCGATTTTTTAAATTTTTATACTTTTCCAAAATTTCCAAAAGCATTAACATGTATTACATTTGTAATCACAAAATTAATGAAGCTAAATTTTAATAGAGGAAAGAATATTTCTTCTGAGGCTCTTACCTTATAAACATGCTCCTATAATTATCCTGTTTCTGTCAATTAATCAACGGGGAAATTACATTATTTTCACTTTACAGATGGAAAAACTGAATCAGAAGTAGAGTCTCCCTGAGTTTATACAGGATTCTGATGATAGTTAAGGTCAAAATAACTAATATTAATGATCACAACTAATTTCTCTTTTCTGGAACACCTCTCACATCCCTTGGAGAACAGTATTGTCTCAGTATGACATAAGATGGGGAACTGGAGGCATCAGTGCTGTTCAATTCCATTTGACCCCTAAGAACTACCTTGAGTCTCCACCACCACTTCCAATGGTCCATGTAAACCATCCCCACTTCAAAAACAATCCTAGCAACTGCTCTCACACATTGCTGCCACAATCGAAGAGGTGATCACTACTAAGCAACTTGGATTTGTAAGGACCACTGCAAAAACATGGGGTCATGGAAAAATCAGGCAGGAAGTCTGATTTTTCTTTTGTAGTCCCAGCTCTAAGATATGAATAGTAAAGTAGCAACAGCTATTATTTATGCACTGTTTACTATGTCTTAGGCACTAGGTTCAGCATTTTACAAACATTTACAAAATGTGTCTAGATTAGAGCAGTGGTTCTCAAACTTTAGAGCATCAAAATCACCTGGAGGGCTGCTAAAACACAGATTACTAAACCTCAGCCCCAGGAGTTCTGATTCAGCAGGTTTGGGATGAGACCTAAGAATATGCATTTCTAACAAGTTCCCCGGTAATGCTGAAGCTACAACTCAACCACACTTTGAGGACCACTGGATTAGATCATCTGGGTACTTTCCAGCTCTGATACTCTGTCTGAACGCAAACCCCAATTCACATCCTAAGGCCCAACACTGAGACTTAGAATTGAACCCTTATCTATGAAATGGAAACACACTCACGGACAGAGAACAGACTTGTGGTTGCCAAGGGGGAGGGGGTTGGGGGAGAGATGGAGCGGGAGGTTGGGATTAGCAGATGTAAGCTATTATATACAGAATGGATAAACAACATGGTCCTACTGTATAGCACAGGGAGCTATATATTAATATCTTATGATAAACCTTAATGGAAAAGAATATTTTTAAAAGAATGTATATATATGTATAACTGAATCACTTTGCTATATAGCAGAAATATTGTAAATCAACTATACTTCAATAAAAATAAATAAGTAGATGAAAGAAAGAAAGAAAGAGAGAAAGACAGACCTGAACCCTGAAAATTCTCAATGTACTTGTCACAATCCCCCATGACCTCCATCTGGTCCAAATAAAAGGTTTCTCTTTAAATGTGAATCCAGCAAAGTCAATGCAAGGGCACCTGAGGTATCTGTGGTGACCCTCTGCAGTGGGGAAGGCACAAACCAAGTCCCAGCTCCCCAAGCATATAGCAATTTTCTTAATAATAAATTCCTGATCATCAGAAGCAGGGCCACCAGTCAATCAGAGACACATTCAACAAAGCACCCTAGCCCTTCATTAATCTCTGTCTTTTCACACTACAAAAAGGCTGATATTGTACATTAGAGCCTTTTCCTCCCACCACAAACAGAGGGCCTGGCCTGCTATGATAAGAAAGCACAATACTAAAATGTATCAGGACCTTACAGTGCTTTAAAATTTACAAAGCATTACCAAACCCATACTTTCATTAAGGTTTCATAACAATATTCTGAAGTAGGTATTATTATTGTTTTATAGCTGAGGCAACGAAGGCTCAGATAGGCTTGATGATCTGGCTAAAGCCCCACAGTTAATGAGAAACAGAACTGGAACTAGAACCCAGTTCTCCTGCCTCTGAGCCTAGGCATATTTCCACTGCCTCTTGATCCAAATTAGGGAAAAGTTCATATTAAAATTTATCTTCCTGACTCCCTTCTTCCTTAGCATATTAGCAAGAATGAATCATTATGGGTAACTACACGAAGAACTCTAATTGCAGGTCTCTGAAAATGGAGAAGTTTAATTACATAGTTACGTATGTGATTTATCAACCAGTTTTGATCATTGACAATTCTCTTTGAAGAATTCTTTTCCTCTAAAAATTAAAATAATATATTTTAAAATCTGCCCTGGAATGCTTTGTTTTCATTCAAATAAAGAGATGACTATTTCTTATAAGTGTCATGATTTCTAGGCAATTGGTCTAATGTCAGACAGGCATTAATTCCTGGTAGATTTATCATGATTAGGTCTGAAACTACAGAGGCTTTATTTAGAACAATAGTCATTTTCTGGACAAAGCGAACTAACAGAAACTTGTCTGAAGTGGAAGGGGGCATTCTTTAAGAAACTCTAAACCTTCCATTCCTAACTCTCTTGGGCAGGAATCTCCTCCAAATACCACCCATCTTGAATGATGCTGGCACAAATTTGGTTTTGCCCTAGGGAGGGAAAAGCTGATGGGCCATCATGTCAAAGGACAGAAAATGTCAAAGTTCTCCAGTACTACTGAGGCAGGCCAAGAATGAGAAATGAGCCTGATGTTCACAAAAGCAAGGTCAGGGCTTTGAATCAGGACTGGGTCTCAGGGACTCCGACCAACACCTGAAGCAGTCTGCAACAATACTGCCAATCTGCCTCTGAATTCCCCAAGAGGGTTAGGCTCCTGCTAATCCTTTCCCCCAGGTCCCAAGAGGGCCAGTCTTGACCATCATTGAGACTTTCTTCTGTTTTCTACTTTACCAGTAACCACAGGCATCACTGCTCAGAGAAGTTAATTAAAAATAGCACAGCTTATACATGGTAGAATCAAGATTCAAGCACAAGTAGAATCTCATTTATTTAGTCCACAAATACTCAAATTTTCTAAGTGCCAGACACTGAGCTAGGTGATGGGTAGAATAACATGAGCTTTAAAAGTGTCATCAGGAAATGGAAAAGGGACTGTGGTTGCGGGCTCAGGAGAAAGCAGGGCTGCCAGCAGAAGACAGAACATGGAGGATATACGAAGACCACTCATATTTCCTTATGTTAAAACTGCTCCTGCATGCAGACAAACTCTGCTGGTACGGAAAGCAGCTTGTCCTGCCTTTTCCCCCTTCTACTACATCCTCCTCAAAGACTACTTGATTTGCCACAGCCCAGGCAGGATTTCCTCTACCTAGGGAGAAAACTATACACTAGGCAAGAAGTAGGCTCTTGGAGAGGTGGGTTGCTCTTCTACACTCCAGAGCTCGCTTTAGAGCAGTCACTTACTAATAGTACCCTATAAAGTGGCAATTTACCAAACAGTACTAATTTAGAGCCTGGTCCTTGAAGAGTTAACACACCTCCCTCCAGAGGTGCCTAACTAACTTCTTGCCAAGACAGTCTAAAAGGAGATCTGTCCAATGCACTACAATTCTTCCAAGCTGTGCAAGGCTTCTGCTGCCTTCGTATAAGGTATCAAAAATGGAGATGCAGTGGCCTGGGGGACAAGAGGACTGGGTTCTAGTGCTGGCTCTGCCAATTGAGTCACTCTATAACGAATCCTTTCCCCTTTCTGTGTGTTTGCCCAACTTTGAAATGAAGGCAGTGGGATTTTAATTTCTAAATATCCTTCCAACTTTGACATCTAAGACAATTGTTTTCTCTTTTGGGATCACGGATTCCTTTCAGAAATCTGCTAAATGATCATCTCCCCACAAAACTATGCCTACAATTCCATGGAAAATTCATGGAATTTCTGAAGTTCAAACTAATATTCTTAGTCTAGTATGGACTTTGAAGTCAGCTAGGTCTGGGATTGAACCCTGGTGATATCCACCCCCCATCCCTCATCCTTTCCCTCCCCCTCTTTCCATGTATAAGTCTCTTACCTTTGGGCCTCATCCAGAAAAATGTCACCAGTGACACCTACCTTGAAATATTGCTGTAAGACTGAGAAATAATTACAGACAAGTGTCTGTCCATACTTTGTCCTTTCAGGCTCAAATGTGACATTTGGCCAAGATTGTGAGATCTCCCTAAGAGAGTGTGATTGAGAAATCAAAATGTTGCCCTTTTTTAAGGTGCTTAAAAAAAAAAAAAAAGGTAATGGCACCTGTCATGGGTGCTCAGAGAATGTTAGCTTTCTTTCTTTCCCACAATAACCAGCAGTCATCTGTGCACTTCAGGTGTTCCATAAATGTTGTTGCTTGACTGTGAATACTATCTTAAAATTCCCTTCTCTGTCAAGTTGTTCTGGCGATGGGAGATCTTTCCTCACACTCAACTGGACTATTTCAAGTCTCCAAACATCTCTTTGTGTCCAGTCTCTCCTTCTATATCTCATCCTACTTAGCACTGTCACATTAATCTTCCAAAAATGAACACTTATTGTGACATGCCTCACAGCTCACAAACTTTTAATAATCTACCATGTTTTTAAGCATTTCACTAATTTCCTCAAGTGAAATAATAATGGCAGCTCACTTTATTGAGCTCTTACTATATGGCAACCACCGATTAAGTGAATACATTATTTCATTTAATCCTCTAAACATGCCTACAGGCAATTTAGTATATAGAAGGTTAAGAGTATAATCTCTAAAGTTTGCTTGAGCTCTGATTCCACCACTTACTGGCTATATAATCTTGGACAAGTCATTTAACCTCTGTGTCCTTCACTTTCTCATGTAGAATGGAGATAATTATAGAAAATGGCTTATAGAATACCGCAACAAATTTAAGGCAGGAGCAGACAGAAGAATCCAATTGTCATCTATAAAGCCAGACATGCCCATGATTTGCAAACACATTTTTAAAATGCCATTACTAAATTCTGTTTGTTTGGGATAATGTAGTTACTTTTTATAAAACCATGATTTATTTTAACATGTAATAGGTTTATCATTTTCAAATGAACTAATAAATATATTTTTGAAATGTCTGCCTTTTCATTTCTAATAAGGTAACTATCAATAGATATAATCCATGTAACTAAATCTCTTTGGAGTACTCAATATTTTTTAAGAGTGTGAAAGCTTCCTGAAGAAAAAGATATAAGAATCACTAGTGTGAAGTATAAGAAAATGACGGAGGGTAACATTTTGATTTCTCAATCACACTCTCTTAGGAAGATCTCACAATCTTGGCCAAATGTCACATTTGAGCCTGAAAGGACAAAGTTAAAACTGCTGTGTTGAATGTCATTGGAGATTACTGTGGGTGGTGGCAGGGAATCATCAATGGACTTCCTGAAGATCCACAGGAAGTGACTCTCCCTTACAAGCACTCTTTACCAGTGACTCTCTGGTAAACTTCTCAGGGTATGGGAAAAAAAAAGGAAAGCAAAAGAAAGAAAAAAGAAATGGCTTTATAGAGATATGAAGATCAAAGAAGATGATAGATAGTTAGATAATTTATATATAAAATTTAGAACAGTATCTGCCGCATGGCAAGTGCTAAACAGATATGAACTATAAGAGCTATTTTTATTTTGCTCATTTTACAAATGAGGAAACTAAGGCCCATGTAAGTTATAAAGCAACATTGCCCAAAGCCAGTTACCCCTCCAAAACTGTGTATTGGCAAGCCAGTGTCCTCTCTGATGGTTTGAATTATTTGCCCTTCCTTCAAAGTCTTCCAGAATCTAACTCCAACTTACACTGTTGGGTACTTATACAATTCTTTCTTCCCACCTAAATTTATTCTCCAACTTCTGAATGCTGGGGCATTTACTTCTCAAAGGCAGAGACTGGAATTGTCTAGATCATCAATGTATTTCCAGTACCTATCACTACCTAGGTCAGAGCATATAGAAACAGCTCTGCTCAACAAATTTTAAATATTTGTTAAATAAACTTAAATTACATCTCCATTTAACCCTCACCATTCATTGGTTTACAATGCCAATTATCTTTTTTATATCTTTCAGCAGTCAATAAATATTTATAGAGCATCTATCATATACCAGGTACCACATTAGACAATTTTTCTTTATATTTCCCATTTTATCTAACATAATACCTACATGCTACCTACTGGGAGCTCAATAGTTGTGTAAAGATTATAAAATGGAACCATCCTCCTCCTCAGACCACATGAGAAGGCAATTGCAACAAAACATCACCTAAGAAGTACTCTAGCCAAATATGTCTAATTTCCAGTTCACAGGAAAGATGAGGGATTGAGCAACAAGTTAAATGACACCATGAGGAAACCAAAACATGGCGACTGTCCCTTGGCCTTAATACTTTAGGAAGGGCATTTCAGATGGCTTCATGTTTGCATGTTTCAGCGCTGGAGCATAGGAATAGACTCTGGCATCCACTGTCAGATGTTCATCAGCTACCACAACATCAAGTCTCTTCAGTAGGTCATTCTTTGGTAAGGAAATTACATCCACAAATTCTCTATCTCATGGCTTTGGCTCAGGCCTTAACATTTTCAGAATCATCTTCATTGATAGTTACTGTCATGATGTGTGTGGTACAATTTGAAAAATCCACAATGCATTTCATTCTATAAGGCAGCTGGCCTAGACTTCCCAAAAGTCAGTATCATGGGGGGAAAAAAGAAATCAGACAACTGTTCTAGATTAAAAGAAACAAAAGTGATATAATAACCAAATACCATGCAATAACCCAGATTTGATCCTGGATTTAAAAATATATATAAGACATTGTTGAGACAAATTGGGGAAATTTTAATACATAATGGATTCAGGTAATATTACAAAAATATTATTAATTATCTTAGATGTGCTAATGGTATTATAGTTGTGTAGAAGAATGTCCTTAGGAGATACATTCTGAAGTGTATAGGGAACAAGTGTCATGATGTTTGCAACATATTCTCAAATGGTTCGGAGGAGGGCAAAAGGATAGTGAAGTATATAGAGAAAGTCAGAACAATAAAACATGCAAGAAAATGTTTTTTAAAAGGGAGATTTTCATGAGATGACTTATGAAATCAAAGGGACTCAAATATACTGTCTTAATGAACTAACTTTGAGATTCCAGTCAGTCAATCAGTCAACAAAGGTTGAAGTGTATACCACGTATCTGACCTAGGAATAGCAATCCAAACAGTTAAAACAAACTCAAAAGAACAATGAGAACTCTCAATCTTTCCGATATTTTTAAATTTAAGAACAATAATAATTAAAGCACTTTATTACATTTTTAAAAAACAGACAGTTCAGCCAATGCTTCTACCCACTGAGGGAAGTGTTAGGAAAGGTAACTGTTCATCAAGGTTACAGGATACAAGATAAATATGTATACAAGAGGTACAAACTTCTACGTATAAAATAAATAAGCTACAAGGATATAATGTACAGCACAGAGAATATAATCACTATTTTATAATAACTTGAAATGGAGTATATAATCTATAAAATTTTGAATCATTATGTTGTACACCTGCAACTAATATAATACTGTAAATCAACTAACCTCAATTTAAAATAATAATAATAGAGAGAAAAAGAGATTAATATACAAAAGAAACAATTGGACTCCCAGTCCAATCCCATCCACTACCCTGAGTAGACAGGAGACCACCCCTCTGCTACCTCAGGTTTTCTTTTTTCCCGATATACTGAATCAGAAGAACTATGAATTGGAAGACACAAGGCACAACTAAAGGCAAAAAGGAATAAGTGAAAGTCTGCATCCTGGTCAGCAAGATTTCCACTCCTCTTCCCACACTTAACTGCCAAAAATCTTGACAGCTATCTATGCCTATACCCTCTAGTTAGGATATTGGAAAATTCTTCTCTGAAAAATCTGACATAAAAGAAAGGACCTGGGCTTCCCTGGTGACGCAGTGGTTGAGAATCTGCCTGCCAATGCAGGGGACACGGGTTCGAGCCCTGGTCTGGAAAGATCCCACATGCCGCGGAGCAACTAGGCCCGTGAGCCACAACTACTGAGCCTGCGCGTCTGGAGCCTGTGCTCCGCAACAAGAGAAGCCGCGATAGTGAGAGGCCCGCGCACCGCAATGAAGAGTGGCCCCCACTCGCAGCAACTGGAGAAAGCCTTCGCACAGAAACGAAGACCCAACACAGCCATAAATAAATAAATATTTTTTTTTAAAAAAAAAGAAAAGACCTAAAGATACTGATATTCAGTGGTCCTTAACAAAATATCCCCTCCAGATCACCATGTGGTAAATCTCAATATCAACAAGCCCCATCCATGCACAGAAAGCTTCCAATCAGGTTTTTAGTGTCCTAATATTAAGTATGAGCAATCTAACAGAATAAAAGAGATAGAAGAAACTTCAAACAAATTATCATTAATATTCTCAGAGATAAAAGAGAGTGTATTCTTGAAACAATAACAGGATATTACATTTTTTTAAAATTTAGAGCAACACTGTCCAAAAGAACTCTCTGTGATGAAATATTCCACATTTGCACTGTCCAATATGGTATGTACCAGCTACATGTGGCCATAGATCACTCAAAATGTAGCTAATACAACTAAGGAACTCAATTTTAATTATACTTAATTTTAATTTAAGTAGCCACATGTGACTAGTGGATGCCATACTGTATAGTTCAGATTTAGAAAATCGAACACAGTTCTTGGATATTAAAAATGCAATAGCCAAGGGCTTCCCTGGTGGCGCAGTGGTTGAGAGTCAGCCTGCCAATGCAGGGGACATGGGTTCGTGCCCTGGTCCAGGAGGATCCCACATGCCGCAAAGCGGCTGGGCCTGTGAGCCATGGCCGCTGAGCCTGCGTGTCCGGAGCCTGTGCTCCGCAACGGGAGAGGCCACAACAGTGAGAGGCCCGCATACCGCAAAAAAAAAAAAAAAAAAAGAAAGAAAAATGCAATAGCCAAAATGAAAATCTTAGCAGAATGAAATCTTCTAATCTTATATTAGAAGATAAAGTTGCCCAGGCACTGTCCCAAGCATTTTATAATACATTAACTCATCCAAAACACCAAGTGACAGAAAATAGGAAAGATAAGAAAATTACAAGATCAGTCCAGGAGATCCAATATCCAAATAATAGGAATTCCAGGAAAATGGCCAGAGGGAAAGGAGAGAAAGAAATTATCAAAGAAATAATTCAAGATAATTTCCCAATGAAGGATATGAAAGGCCCACTGAGTACCAGCAAAATGGCTATAAAAGGACCTACTTAAAGCAAACTTTTTTGAAAGTTCAAAATACCAGGATAAAGAAGAGATCATAAAAACTTCCAGAGAGAAATAACAATCACATTTAAAAAAAAAAATTACAAGTCAGAAGAGCATTAGATTTAACAGCAACACTGGAGCTTAGAAGGCAATAAAGCAATGTCTTCAAAATGCTGAGAAAAGGCAGTTCCAACCTAGAATTCTACATTCAAGTAAATAATCATGTAAGTGTAAAGGTAGAATAGGGCCACTTTCAGACATGTAAACTCTCAACAACAAAAAATTACGTCCATGTGCCATGTCTCAAGGAGCCACTGAAGGAAGTGCTCTACCAAAACAAGGGCGTAAATCATCAAAGAAGCAGCAGGAAAAGAGAATGATTCCCAGGACAATAGCAAAGAAAAATGCTAGGAAAACAGCTGTGTCACCAGTTTAGAGAGTCAGCAGTCCCCATTAGAGCTGGACAGAAACACCAAGACAGATGTCTCCAAAAATAAGGAAGGAACTGGGAGAATATTTGATGCATATGAGCTAACTGGAAGATTTACACTCATGGCAGACTTTAAAATGAATTCGTGACTAGTACACAGAGAACCAATTAAACAAAAAATGTTTAAAAAACAATTACCTCCACAGAAAACAAAAGTTGTACCCCAAAAAATGGATTCATAATATATAAACAGCTCAACTATGAATAGGGTTTATATTGCCATAATAATGTAAATACTAAATGTTGGTCTAGCCCCCGCAAAAAGTTAAACTAAACTGTGAGTATTGGAGGAGAGGAACTATGGACATATAAAGGAGATGAAGGGGAGGAATTAAGAAGTAAAAGAAAACATTCAAAAGAATTTAAGGTGGTTACAGCTTGAGAATGAGGGCAGGGGACTGCTCTTTTACAAAAAGCCTTGACATTTTAACTTTTTATCACTTTGAAAATAAATATAAATCTGTTTAGTTTTAAAAGAGATCCTAAATGATCTATAAGATTAATAATCAATCCAGAAAAGAGAAGAAACAAACTATGTTTTTGCAGTACCTTCAGGGAATTTATGTTGTATGCAGTTTCAACACCAATTCCTTGAGAAGTTAGCACACAGAAGAGTCTCAGACGTATCATATCCAGTAGTAGACATTAAATTACCCAGACTAACTTTCAAAAACTGTGAGTGGGAATATAAATTCGTTTAATCTTTGGGCAGTACCATTAAACTTATTAAAATACATATTGTTTGACCCAATAATTCCACTTTCAGAAATACCAGTATAGGTGCAGAGACACAAGAATGTTCTCAGAAATATATTTGTAAAGGCAAAAAAAATAAAAAAGAGGAGGAATACAAATTTCCATCAATAAGTGAATGGCTAAGCAAACTATGATACATCCACACTATAAAATTTAGAGAAGTTAATAAAATAGGCCTATAAGCAGTGACATAATAGGATCTCAAAGATATACTGTGTTACATGAAAAGAAAGTCACAAAACAATATGTATAATATGAACCTATTTATGTCAAGGGAAAACAAGAACTTTAACAAAATGTATGACTGAGGGTGTGTGTATGTGTGCATGTGTGTTTGTAAAAATACATTTAAAAAATGCTCTGGAGGGCTTCCCTGGTGGCTCAGTGGTTGAGAGTCCGCCTGCCGATGCAGGGGACACGGGTTCGTGTCCCGGTCCGGGAGGATCCCACATGCCGCGGAGCAGCTGGGCCCGTGAGCCATGGCCGCTGAGCCTGCGCGTCCGGAGCCTGTGCTCCGCAACGGGAGAGGCCACAACAGTGAGAGGCCCACATACCGCAAAAAAAAAAAAAAAAAAAAAAAAATGCTCTGTAGACACCAAACTGTTGAAAGTGTGTCCTCTGTTCTACCAATTTGCAAAGAGGATTCTCCTACTCTATGTCACGTACTCCACATCCAACATCTCAGTGAATCTTCACAAAAATTACAGTTATATAATTTTGCCCAGTGAAAATCTAGTCAGAAGTTGATGCTTAGGACCTAAAGACAAGGTTTTGTTCAAAATGGAAAGAGGCTAATTAATATTTGTTGAGTTCATAGTTGGGCACTATGTTAAACACTTTACATCTAGGTTGAAAAAGTAATATATTTCTATTTTACAGATGAGTATTCTGATTGAAAGGGGTTGAGTAATTTGTCTAAGTTCACATGGCTAAATGAAAGACGGAGACGGAATTCAAAGCCCAAGTTTTCTTACTATGGCCAGATTGTGGGGGTCTACGTGACGACTGGGATACCTGCTGCAGGACCTTGCCCTGAGTTACTTGGAATCAGCTCCCCACTCTGCCATGACCTTCCTGGCTAAGAAAACCTACTGAGCTAAAACTGGACCCAACTCCTTAATCAGAACCTAGAGAAGCAGTCTGACCACTGAGTCACTTATGTTTGTCTCAGAATTACAAAAATATCTCCTATGGCTATAGTAGACATCACTAAGGATTGGCACACTTTTCCAACTGAGTTTTAATGAGGCCTTAGAATTCTCTGCAACTTAGTATGGCAGGCAGCCACCATCAATCAATCAGAGTTAGAACCAGAGCTGAAACTTATTTGCCACCTTCCCTCTTTTTTTTTCTTGGCTTGTATTTTCCTTTTTTTTGGGGGGGGGGATGGTCATTTTGCAGTCAACCATACCTGTCATTTTATTTTTTATTATTTATTGGCCATGCTGCACAGCATGTGGGAATCTTAGTTCCCCAACCAGGGATCGAACCCGTGCCCCCTGCGTTGGAAGCACAGAGTCTTAACCACTGGACCGCCAGGGAAGTCCCCCTTGCCACCCTCCCTCGTCTCTGAACAGAGATGTTCATAGGAAGATCAGGAAAAGAATCTTAAAATGAAATAATGCTTTTGTTTAGAAAGGAGTGCTGGTATCGGTGCATTAACTTACCCCTAGCCTCCATCACTGATGAGATCAAGAACAAGCCTACGTACTTTCCATTATCACCACCTGTAGCCTAATTTCAGATCTCAATACCTAACTTCAAGAGTCACTAACATGTCTCCTCTGTCTGCACCTGCATGATCCAGGAACTCAACTTTCCTCCCACTGCTGCCCTACCAAAATTCTCCCGTTTGCCTACAGAATGAAGATATTTAGCTTGGTATTCAAGACCTTTCTTAATCAGGCTACTTTTCTAGCCTCATCTTTCACCTCTACTCAAGGCGCGCTCCCGCCCCACCTCCTTTCACTCCATTTCATTTTATTCCCTCTCCCCTCCCATTCCTCCCCGGGCTGCCTTTGCTCACCCCTCTGGGCTTGCTCTCCATAGCATCCACTGACATCTGGGATGGAAACATTAAACTTGCATTTAGCTCTTCCCTGGAACGGACCAAGTCTGGCCCTAAGTAAAATGGGCTGGATGAACTTCCCTACGGACCACCTATCTAACCGACGGCAGTCTTACTAACAAACGGGAAAAAAGGAAAACAAAGCAAAACCCAGACACTCACTGCTAGGCACCTTTAGCAAACTCCTCACTCCTGCTTCTCTCCTTCCAAGAGGGAGCGGGCCCACGACTCGGGCCCAGCCTGTGTTGCTGCTCAGAACCCAGAGCATTGATCTGGAGGATGGAAAGAAAGATGGCGTCCGGCTTACCTCCCTCTCCTTTCTCACGAGCTGAGCAGCTGGGTGGAGACGGGGGCTCCAGGGGTGGCGGCCGCACCTCCTCATGCCAGTTCCTGTTGCTCCACAGCCCTGGTCACTGCTGACCTCTTCAGAGCCCGACTTCCGAGGAGGGCGTTTCCATTATTTCTGCCCATGCCGCGCAACAGGGCGGCACAGGCAGGCTCAGCTGAGGTCAAGGCCTCTGGAGCCAAAGCGTCAAACCAGGTCCAACTCTCCACTTTCCTGGCAGCTGGCACCGCATGCGAGTACATCCTAGGCCCATCGACTGGCAAGAGCAGCAAGGGGTGAGGAGTGAGACGTGAGGTCTTGACAGATAAACAAGAAGCCCAGAGGCCCGGTAACTCCTTCACGCCCTCCCGCCGCGGAGAAGAGGCGCCTACTGCTTCCGGCAGACTCGCGCGGAGCGCGCATGCTCCGTGATTTTCCCGCCCTCTGGCCTTCCTGCCTTCCGGTCCAAAGCCTCCTCCGGAACTCGTAGCTGCCGCCACAGCCTTGAGGACAACTCTGCTCCAGCCCCTTCTTGAGTTTAAGCTTCTCATCTCATTCCCTTCCAGACGCAAGGAAAATAGTTTCAAATTTGATTACTTTCCGTCACTTCCATTTGATTACTAAGATCTGTTGATTTTACCTAAGAAAATACCTTGAACCCATCCTCTCTTCTCCATTTCTTCTGCTACTGCACCAACTGACACCACCACCAGCACCACCGTCATCCTCTTGTCACTTTTGCAGTGAACTCACCGACTGACCTGTGCCTCAGAATCCGTGTGCTCCTCTTCCCACACCACTTCCCCTGGGGTCTCCCCCAACTGCCAAAAGATCTTTCAAAATAGACCTGCGGGCTTACCTGGTGGCGCAGTGCTTGAGAGTCCGCCTGCCGATGCAGGGGACACGGGTTCGTGCCCCGGTCCGGGAGGATCCCACATGCCGTGGAGCGGCTGGGCCCGTGAGCCATGACCGCTGAGCCTGCGCGTCTGGAGCCCACATGCCTCGGAGCGGCTGGGCCCGTGAGCCATGGCTGCTGAGCCTGCACGTCCGGAGCCTGTGCTCCGCAGCGGGAGAGGCCACAGCAGTGAGAGGCCCGTGTACAGCAAAACAAACAAACAAACAAAACAAACAGACCTGCAACTCACGGATATAGAGGACAAACTAGTGGTTGTGGAGGGGGGTACAAACTACTGGGTGTAAGATAGGCTCAAGGATGTGTTGTACAACACAGGGAATATAGTCAATATTTCGTAATAACTGTAAATGGAAAATAAAATTGTATTAAAATCTTTTTAATTAAAAAAAAAGAAAGGAACAAAATACAGACCTGCAATGATAGAGAAAAGCCATGGGGAAACAGGATAAATAGAACTTCAGGGAGTTGGGAAGATGGGATGCCCTTCAAAACTATCCAAAGTTGGAGTGCAGAGGATCAGGCTTATCCTCAGGTCTCTCCGTCATTGGAAGCCACCCTGGGAAATTAGGGATGACCTTGGACAAGGTAGTTCTCTTCAGCTGAGGCAACTCCCAAAAAAGACTGACAACTGAGGGCTGTCTGACAACTGACAGCTGAAGGCCGTCCGCCAAGTCATTTAAATAATAATTTATCATTTTTAGTGAAAGTGCTGTTCTTACTGATGGCCTTACTAAAGGCAGGGAGAGTAAACTCCATTATGACTGGCTCAACCACAATTCCAAGTCCTTCCTTGAGTAAGGACTTAAGGCTAACCCCCTCACTCTACAGATGGGGAAATTAAGGCCCTGAGAGAGCTTCAGACCATCAGCTACCACATTGACACAGTCTTATAATAAATAGCTAATATTTGAATGTTGATACTAGGTTGTACCAGATGCTTTAATGCCTTATCTAATTAACTACTCATGAAAATTCTATGAGGTAGCTACCATTATTATCTTCATTTGACACATGTAGAAACAGGCTTAAAGCAGGCAGCTGGGTAATTGTCCAAGATTACACAGCTATTAAGTGGTGGGTCTAGGATTTGAACCCATGTCACTGTGACAGGAGAGTCTGTAACTAGTAACCTCTAAGATTAATTACTTTTTCTTAGTGGAGCAAACCATCATCCTGGGCCTTGTGAGATACTGAGGAACGTGTGTGTGTGAGCTGCTGTTATTTCTAGGAATGGATACAACACTACCACATAAAGCACAACATATGTCTTCTGTTTTCAGGGTAAGAAGATAAGCAAATATGCTTCTAGACAGAAAATAAGTTTCATATCAACTAAATAAACCAGAGAATATGAAAGTAATTTTCAGCTTCCATGTCCATTCCACGCCAGTTCCTCTGGACCTGGTGGCCTTGCTCCTTCCACAGCTCTGATGTCTCTCCAACAGCACCTTCAGTTGCCACCAAGAAAAGAGTGCACCTGAGTGTCTTTCAGTGAATATGGAGGACTCTCTTCTTGCCCCCCCAAACTCCCAGGTCTAAAGGAGAGCATCTGGTCCAGCAAGATTGTCCCAGTTAGGGTGATAAAAGACCTTCCCTTAGACCTGAGAAACCACCAAAATCTATCCATCTTCCTCTCCTGCTTCATCGAAGTGAAACCTATTAAAGTAAAAACACTCTGATATGTAAGGATTTCCCAATGTAGAAATGGTGTTAAATTACAATAGTATTATGTGATCCAAGAAACTTGTGTCAGAAAATGTGGATTAATTTGTTTAACAAACATGCATTGTATTCCTACCAAACGCCAGGTCCCAGGCCAGATGCTGGAAGTTGCAGTGTCTTGGGAGTTTGCCATTCAGTACAGTAGCTCTCAAATGTTAGTGTGGATAAGAATCACTTGGGAAACTTGTTAATGCACACTCCTGAACCCCACCCCCAGAGTTTCTGATTCATCAGGTGGGGCTGAGGTTTAGGAATCTGCATTTCGACTAGTTCCCAAGTGAATCTGTAGCAGGTGGTTTTCATTTGTATCTTGAGAAACCCTGACTTAGTAGACAGCTCTGATCAGGTGTTTGATTTAAGTCACTTAAACTCAGGACTGCAGGAGATCCGGAAGATACCTGATTTCTAATGCTTTCAAGAAGCCTTAAAAGGACTTCCTGGAGTGGTTTTCTGTGAAAAAAAACATCACACCAATATGACACCACTTCTTTTCAAACAGGAGAAAAAGCCATTGTGTCATGACGTGGCCCAAGAGGAGAAGTTGAAAGAGTTTCACTGGAACAATTCAAGAAGTGTGTGTGTGCGCACGCGCGCGTGCATGCGTGTGTGTGTGTGTGTGTGTAAAAATTCATTGACAGTATACTTAAGCTTTGTGTACTTTACCATATACATATTTACTATATGAATGTTATTCCTCAATTAAAAAAAGTTTTTTAGAAAGTGTAAGGTAAAGAGTGTAAGGAGGTTTAAAGATGTCTGTTCTAGAGGGAAGTAGGGGGAAGGAGTTGGGTACTGGCAGGAAAGAAAACAGGAAGAAGGGAGAAATTCAGACCTCTTGATGAAGGTACCAAGTAAATCCTCAGCAGCTGGTGTAGCAGAAAGAGGCCTGGAAATAGGAGTTGGCAGATGTGGAAGCAAATAGGCTAAAGAGTTCGATTAACCGTGAGCCAGACACTTTGAACACGAAAGGAAGGAAAGAAGGAAGGGAGGGAAAGGGAAGAAAGAAGGGAGTGAGAGGAGAGACAGGAGAGGGAGGGAGAGAAGGAGGAAGAAAAAGAAAGAGGAGGGCCCTGACCCTAGGGGGAGCTTATAGTCTTGTGCTCTGATTACTGGCCCTCGGCAAGTTATTTGAGGGCTCCAAGCCTGTATGTGGCTCTTCGAAATGAGGCTGGACCTCTGAAAGTAAGGAGTAATAGAGATGGTGTATGCAAAAGGCTGTAAACTACAAAGGGCCGCTAAATGCTGCTTCTTACGAACAGATTCTGGCTCAGAGTTAGACCAACTGCAAGCATGGATATGAGCACACGTCCAGTTCCGGAGTGACTTCCCTCACCTTTGCCACACCTGACCGCCAGACTCACAGGAGTTTGGTGAGAGGTTTTTTCTTTTTCTCCTCTGCTCTGAGCTAACTTGGATATTGCTTTGTGCAGGCCTGAGCATGAGATTCCCTTCAGTACCCCTACCTCCAGCTGTTCTCCATGACCCCAGAAGTCCCTTCCACCTTCTCCCAGACGGGGCCAGTTGTTCTCATAGAGGTCACCTGCCTCCTCCCTGGCCTGTGAGTCACTAGTTGGAAGCCAGAGACCTCACTAGAAGCCTCCAGGGACCAAAGCAACTTGCTGAAGGCCCTTGGGGAAGGAGAGGAAACAGGACGGGCACTAAAATGAAATAAATTGTCTATAAGTGTTTTTTAATTAAAATTGTAATTCTTGTTCTATGCAGAAGAGTCGAAGGAGAACTCCACTCCGAGTGGCAGGTGAAAAGCTCAGCAGCTCTCCCAAAGCCAGGGAGGGGAAGGGAGGTGAGATCAGAGAGGAGATGGGTTAACTTGTTCTTTCTCCTTTTAGGGATAAGAAAGCAAAAAGGAGAAAGGCGGGGGTGGGGTGGGGGGCTGCTGAGGGACCTGCTTGCTGACTCCCCAGGCTGAGGCTCCTGGGGGAGGGGGCTGAGCTTCCTGGGGACCCTGAAGCTGCGATTCTGTGCTTTCCTTTGTTCTATAAAATGATGCCACCTTCTCACTCCCTTCTCTCCCCTTGCTGGCCTCAGCCACCAGCCATGAATCTGCAGCAAGAGCCACCCACGCATCGGCCTTGGGGCCACCCGGGCAGACAGAGGAATCCAAAAGCGGGGAGAAAGAGAGAGACACTGGAAGTCTCCAGGTGGAGAAAAAGGAAGAAGGGAGAGAGCCGGACTGTGGAAAAGCGATGGAAAAGGGGAGGAACAAGGGAATGGAGACTGGGACCCCACCAGAGGAGAGGGGTCCTCAGAGGGAACGCAAAGGGTAGACGGAACGGGTAGAGGAGGGAAAGTGGCGGCGGGGGGGGAGGGGTGTGTAGCGACTTTGAGAAACAAAAGTGAACTGTCTGGGCTTTGCGGCTGCTCTGATCTCTCAGAGCTCTGAGCCGACGGCAAGGGTCCTAAACTCGGTAGGGCCCATCGCACACTCAGCTCAGGAACTCCGCTGCCCACACCGTGCCGCCGCCTTATTTCGGATGCCTCAAGCTCGCGGTTTAGGCCCAGTGCACGCGTGGGGGACCGAGGGGCCTGGCCTGTGCGGGTGTCCCCAGGAGAACTGTGAGCCCCCATGCCCCCCAGGGGTTCAGGCGCCACGAAGAGGGGACTGGAGCTGCCGCGCCCGCCGCTCAGCTTTAGAAGAGCGCGCCCTGGAGTACCGTCCCCAGCCCTCCTAGCTTCCCCAGATTTCTGTTTGCAAAATCTACATCCGTCACCACTGTGTATGTTGTATGTACTGGGGTGGGGTGGGGTGGGGGGAGAGGTCTCTGCAGGAGTTAATAACTATTTTATTCTCTTGCTCCTTCAAAGTTTCTCTTTGACGGCGAAGAGACTTATTATAAGTCAGAAGAAAGGAAAAGCTTCCCTGTTCTGGGCCCTGTGATTGCACAAATCCAAAATACTGCCGGCGTGGAGATTGCGGCTGGAAAACTCTAGAAGCTGGGGGTGTTATTAGGCAGGAGCTCTAGGGTTTCCGGAGACAAATTCCTAAATAAACCAAGAAACACCAAGTGGGAGATCTAGGAGGGAGGGCCTGATGGTTCGACACCGCTGGGACAGAGAGCCAGAGAGTGAAAGGAAGCAGAACAAACATCGTCGGCAGGCGCCTCTGTCTCCCGGACCGAAACCCTCCCCAAACCTCATCCCAAGCGCTCTTGGTACCAGTGGCAGGGCCCGGCACTGCCGGGGCTGCCACCCTCTGCCTCAGGTCCCCACTCGGAGACTCATCACTTGCTGGCTCTTCTTTCTTCTTCTTTTTTGTTTTTTTAATCCTTCAAATACAAGACAAAAAATACACCTCATTTATCATCATAGATATATATATTTCACTCTCACCACATAAATACAAAACATCCAAATATCCAAAACATTCAGAACAAAGTTAGTAGCCAGGATTCAGTGACACCTACCCGCGTTTGAATCGTTCATTATTTTCTTCACTATTTGCCTAAGGAAAAACAAGAGAGACAGAAAGAAAAGAAAAGAAAAAAGGAAAAAAAGCTTCCGACGTAAATAATTTACAATAAAATTACTATTTTTAAAATGCTCTGCGCTCGCTTCGGATGGAGGAATACATTCTAGACACTGCGGCACCTCGCCGTCTGGGTCTGTGGTTTTGGTTAAAATGCGGGTGGCCGTGGCTGTGCGGTTAGGGCGTGAGGCCGCGACAGCGTCGCGGTCCGGGTTTCTGACTTGGGACCGTCGAAACCCTGGGGTGTTTTAGGGGAGGCGGTGGAGAGGGATGCCTTTCATATCCACGCAGGGAACTGATCGGGATATGGAGACTACCGACAGAGGAGGCCGGGCCGCCCTGATGTCCCCGGCTGCGTCCCTGCCTCCCGTCCGCAAAGAACTCTGAAATCGGGACGTTTCCTGCGTGCTGGGAGGGTTTTGTGAATCCGGGGAGAGGGCGAGAGGAGGCAATGGGCACTGATCTGTTTCCAAACCTAGCAACTCTGCCCGGAGCCACGGGTCCGGGAACAAGGGAGACGGTGGGGAGAAGCGCCAGCGTCCGGGAGCTGCCGCCAGCTGCACAGCTCTCTCTCCTGGAGGAGCGTGAAGCTGTCGGCCGCCTCCCGGCGCAGCCTCGGAAAAGATTCTGAATTTTCTTTCACTTAGCAGCATAGGCTTTTCTTTTGCTTTTCCCTTTTAAATTCCTGTTTTAAGTCATTACACCCAGAACTTTAATTTTGTATTGCCCTGGGACGCATTTTGTATCCCGCATTTTCTTACGCCTTCTAAACTCCATCGTTATGAGTATTTAAAAACTGGTTCCACTCCATTTGGTTTTGTGTGGTAGTTCTTACTCTCCTTTTATTGCTGATGAGATCAAATTTATTACTGCCGCTGCCCATCACGATGTTTGGTTTATTGTCTCCTGGGGTCGGGGGTGGTTGTGATTGGAGTTTCTTTAAAGGGGAGAAAATTCGGCAGGATTTGTCCAGCCAGGAAGCTGCGTGTGCACCGGCTGTCTCGAGAAGTCCGCAAAGTGGGGCCCAGGGGCTTCTCTGGCGAGAGGAAGGAACGTCCTCCTTTTTGGTCTAATGAAATCTGTCAGCCTTTTCAGCTGGGGTCTGCTCGCAGCTTCCTTTTTCAGATATCCATAAGAATAATCAACGGCAGCAGTGGCTCGATCTAGAGCAGATGTCCTGTGCTCCGGACTTAGAACCAGACTTTACCCTCCAGGGCCAGGCACTGGTTGGGGCATCAGGTTGGCTAACTCGGGCTTTCCCCCCAATTCTTTGGATTCTCCTGGATTCAGAAGGAAGTTGGGGGCGAAGGGTGGGTGTGGGAGGACACAGAGGAACGGTAGGGGGAAAAAATAGCCCAAATGGGGTAATATTGGTAGCAGAGCCTGGTGGGGAAGGAGGGCTGTCAGAGGCCTCTTGGGAGCCGGGAGCCCAGCGCAGGGGCCCCGGGTGCCTAATGCGCGTGAATCCATAAATATCACCACGATAGATACTATAAATATAAATACAGGAAAACACTTAAGATCAGTCCAGCGCTTTTTTCTCGGCCCCTTCTTTATTGTTGGTCCGGGAGTAAGGCTCGAAGGCCGAGGAGCTCAGGTATCGGGCGGAGAGTTCTTGCAAATTCCCGGCCAGCGAACCGGCCATTGTCAACGGGGCGGAGGAAAGGCGGCTGGCGACGGATCCGAGCAGCGAGGGCACGGGCAGGCTGAAGAGGCCGTGGCCGGCGGCCGGTGCGCCCGCGTGCAGTCCTCCTGGCCCGGTGGGCCCGGGGCCCGGAGCGCCTCCCACTGCCGGCGGGTGCGGGGACGCGGCGCCTGCGGGACCCGGGGCGGCGGCGGCTGCCGAGCCCGCGGCAGAGCCCGCGCCCAGGGCCGGCAGGTTAGGGCCGCGTAGCGCCGAGCCGAGTGCGCCTGTGGCGCATGGCGGCAGCAGCGCAGGCAGGCCGGGCGGCGACAGCAGGCGGCCCTGCTCCAGCAGCCGCAGCACGCTGCACGTGGCCGCCGTCTCCGACACCACCGAGCGCAGCTCCGAGTCTTTGCCTTGGTCCTTCTTCTGCTTCGTGCGCCGGTTCTGGAACCAGACCTTCACCTGCGCGCCGGGCGCAGGGAGGGTGGGAGAGAGGGGCAGAGGGAGACGGGCGTCAAGGGGAGCGGGCTCCCGGAGCGCGAGGGCTCCAGGGGGCCCTCCCCCAACTTCAGCCAAAGCCCCAGTCCCAGTCCCAGCCCGAAGAAGTCGGGCCGGGAGCTGCGGGGCGGGTGGGCGGGGCGGGGAGTCAGGGCCGCCAAGAGGGGGACACAGCTCCCATACGCTGCGCTTCCGGGTCATGGAAGCAGGCCTAGGCCAGCCTGGGTTACAAATAACAAAGAAATAAAAATGTCCATGACCCTAACTGGAAGGAAGACCAGAAGTTATTTCACTGGGCTGCCGCACTACCCGCAGCGGGACTATGGATCAGTGCTGCATAAAAGCCCGCATTTCCAGGAGGTGTAAGGCCTAAAGGATGCAGTTCGGGAAGTGGGAAGTGAGGGTGAATGGGGAGGAGAGTGGCCCAACTGGCTCGAATTTAGCCCCAGAGCACTCCTCCTGTTGAAGGCTATGAGAAGCTACTTCCTGCTTGTTAGGGTCAGATTGACTGTGAACTAGCAGCAAGCAGGCTATAGACTGAATAACTGGTGCAGGATGAACTTTATAGGCCAAGCTTCCTCACCACCAGGTGAATCGAAAGGGCTGAGTGATACCCTTAATTTATAACTCAGCTGCTCTCCATCATGAACTTTGGAGTCATGGAAGGAAGTCAGTAGGCTGGAGTGGACTAAATTCTCTCCGTCAACCTCCCCTCTTACTTCCTGTTCTCCCTTTGCCCCTCTTCAGGCCTAGCTGGTGGCCCAGAATGGAGTTTGGCAGCTCTAGGGAAAGGTTATTCTGTCTAGATTTTGTAAACTAAGAGGGATGGTGGCTGAGAGAATAGGGAAAAAGCTACCATGCCAACTCAAATTCGAACATCCAGTATGTTCTGTCCTTGATTCTCAGCTTTCTGCCCAGATCCCATACCTAAAATGCTCCCCACCCACTTCAGGGCTGGGCACAGGTCAAGGGACTGGTCCTCAGAAAGAAATATGCCTTCTGTAGGCCAAGCTGGTACCATGCCCTGGGGAGGCCCTAAATGAACCCCACAACACAAAGCTCTCAGGCCGTAAAGTGCTCCTGGGCCCAGACTTCATGTGGTCAGCCCCAGTAGCATCATATGGATTTCATGTAAAGAAGACCTCAAGCACAATTGTCAGTGCTGGCTCCCAAGGCCCCAGATCTGCTTCCCATCCCATACCTCACACATCACTGGCACTTAAGACAGGGTCTCCTAGGTGCCCACAGTGGGTGCTCAGGGCTGGGAATGGGGCTGAGTCCAGCTCAAGACCAGGGAAAGCCTTAAGCATTGGGGCAGCCTGGTCTGCAAAGGCAGATCTCTGGAATATGCAACTTCTTGATCCCTAGTTGTCACCCATGCTCTGGAACAGGGGGCTTTGGCCCTAGCCCCATTCTTGCTGAATGGGCCTGGGTGCTGTGTAAGGCTAGGGTCTCCAGAGGGGGTGTGCCTGGAAATCTGGCCAAAATGTTGTGGCCAAAACAGGGGCAAACATTGGTTCCTCCAAGAGCAGAGACAAGCAGGGAATTCTCAAGACTGGGGTCCAAAAAGAAATCCAAAAGGATAGGATTTGGGGCCTCCTGGGCTAGAGGCCAGGAAGATTTGGGGTGGAGGGGGAAAGGGATGGCTTAGGAAAGGGAGAAAGCCTTCGCCCTTTCTTCCCCATCCTCCTTATCTTCTCCGCCTCACCTGGGAAGCTCTATCCAGAGTCAAGCTAGGTGGTGAGGAAGAGCTGGCTGGGGGTGAAGGGGAAGGAGGCTGATGCTGAGCTGTGTGCAGCCTGGCCGCTGAGTACCTGGGTCTCTGAGAGGTTGAGCTGCCGAGCGAGCTCGGTTCTCTCCCGGCCCACCACGTACTGGCAGCGCTGGAACTCCATCTCCAGCCGGTAGAGCTGCTCCGCGGTGAAGGAAGTGCGCGTCCTCTTGGGCCGATCCAGGTCCAGGCCCTTGGGCAGGATGATCTCTCGGATGGACCCCTTGGCATCTGGGGAAGGGGAGATAATCAGGCACAAGAACCCTCCTGCCTTCCTCCACCTCCCCTGGCCCGAGCTGGCTCCTGGGACACAGTCACCAGCAGCCAGCAGTCCGGAGGTGGGAAGTCGGGCTGCTGGGCCTGCAGCCACAGCCGGGGAGCAATGACGCTGTATGTGCTTGGGTGGGGGGGGGGGACTAACTCCACACAGCTGATGGGAAGGGGAATCGGACTTGGCCTTTGTAGAGCCCTCCGAACAAGGGAGAAAAAAAAATCAATTCCAAATCGGCTGACGTTCCTTTTGGTCTGGGGGCCTCGGCTGCGTGGACTGGGTCCCCTGTAGCTTGAGGGTCCCCGCACTGACCAGCTCAGATCCTGCCGGCCCCAGCTCTGAAGCATGTTGACCAGACCGCACTCCGGCGGTTCCCACCCCCATCCCGGGGTCTCCTTCCCTCCCGAACCAGGGCGGCAGAAGGAGGAGGGACCGAGTCGGAGCCGGCAGGGCCTGGCGATCAGTTGGCGGGGGCGGCGCCGGGCCGGGGCCGGGCCTCACCACCGCCACCGCCGGAGCCGACCGCACGCCGCGCAGCAGAGCGGGGTCGAGGCCAGCACTAAAGCGACATCCGCGGCCTGGCAACCCAGCTTGGCTGCTTCTCCCAGCGGCGGCGGCCAGGCCCGAGCGCGGCGCCGGGCCCCTTGGCCCAGCGCGCCAACTGGCCTGGCCGTAGCCGGCGGTCCGCGACTGTTCTCCAGCGCCCGCGGCCCCCTCGGACGCGCTCAACTCGCCAAGGTGCGGGAGCCCGCGAGCGGGCTCCCCGCAGGTTCTCCGGTCCGCAGGATGCTAACAGGTCCTCCAGAGTTTCCGGCTTCTTTCCCGGGTCGGAGGCCGCAGCCTGGATCCTGGGCCCTCCCGCACAGTCCCTCGGCTACCCCAGCAGCCAAACCGGCGGGGCCTCTCGAGGCTTGAAGGGATCGAAGCTCCTGGAGAGCGCGCGTCCCAGGTGGGAATCCCCAGCGGCTGGCCGCACCCGGGACGGGGAGGGCCAGCAACTTTCTCCTAAGTCCCAGGAGGCAGACCCACCCGGGCTGCCGGGGTCGGTGGCGGCGCGCAGCTCGAGCCCCTGAGTCGCCCCTAAAGAACGCCCCCCGCAGCCCTGCCCCATTCCTACCTCGGACCAGGATCCGGCGGCAGTAATCCGGATCCGCGGTTGAATTGGATTTACTTTTGTTACAATCTTCCGCGGCGCCCGACGCAGAGAAGGCGCCCTGCGGTTCCTTGAGGAAGGAGGCAGGGAGGTTCCCCTCCGCGCCCTTGCTCTCCCGGCTCTCCTTGTGCGCATTCTTGGAGACCCGGGCAGCCTCTGCGTCCGAGTGGCACCGAACGTCCATTTTGTCTCGTTTCCCGAACATAGGAGAGGCAAGAGCAACCAAAAAAAAAAAAAAAGAAAGAAAGAAAGAAAAAAAGGGGGGGTGGGGGGAGGAGAAAAAAAAGCAGACGGGAGACAAAACCGCTACAATGCAGCCCCTACGCTCGGTCCGGAGAGAGGCAAGCGGCAAGAATGAATGCCCCCGCGGGGCGGCTGCGGCGGCCGCGGGCAGGTCAGCGGCGACCGCCGAGTGGCGCGCTCGCGGAGAGGCGGCGGGTCTGGTCGTGGATCCCGGTGGAGCAGCGGCGAAGCCGCCTCGTCAGCGCCCGCGTCCTCTGAGCACGTCCACTGTCCCCAGCCTGGCGATCAGGTAGCGAGCAGCGCAACTCCGAATTGCTGCGGCTCCCGCCTATTACTGAGACTGCGAGTAGCAGTTGTCCGACACCCGGGGGGACGCACACTCGCTGTTGCAATTGATTACGGGTAATTTCGCAGCCTCCACGTTTCGGCTACCTCATGAATACACTAAATTGTTTGGATAATATATCAGACCGTAATGGATGGTTTCTGTCCTTGTCCCCAATCAAGTAGGGGTTTAGCCAGTGAATAAACGGAAATGATTGGTCTTGCTTTCAGGAAACACACAATCAAAGACCCACACTTCCAGAAAAACTTTTGACAAGATTCATCCTGAATTGTTAGTACCGTTAGCAGGCATTATTAACTTTCCCTTTGCCTTTGACCCTCCTGCTCACACACTGGCTAGAGGGGTTTTCTCCACACTCGACAGATAGAGCTGAATGAGGATGGAGGGGGGAAGAAAAACAAAAAACAAAAACCCTTACACACCCTGCGGCAGAAGAAAGCAGTCGCTTCTAGGAGGGGAAAAAAAGGGGGGGGGGTGGAGAAAAAGTTTTCCCCAAAAGTACTTCCCCCACCCTCTAAAAAGCCAAGCTTTCGTCCCAAACAACTCCTTAACACACCTCGAAGCTGACAGCCATCTTAAACTGCCACCTCTCTTCATTTAGTTCCAGTTGGATTTTTTCATGCCTGCACCTCCAGCAGCCCTGAGGCAGCCCATTCAAAGGGCAGCTTTGTACTCAGAGAGTCCAGCAGGAGAGAGAGGGGGAGAGGGAGAGAGAGCCGAGAAAATCTGAACTGTGAGATCTGCTTAAAAAAAAAAAAAGTTTTCCCCTAGCTATTTCATTGTCTCTGCTACAATATCTTTGAGAAAAGCAACAGCCAGTAATCCAATAAGAGCATTGATTAGGCCACAATGATTCAATTCAAGCGCATGGCCTTGTGCAAGGAGCATGCTCCAGCCCTTCTCGTCACCTTGCCGGGGCAGAAGCCCTCTCCACGCCGCTCTCCCCATTCATTCCTTTATGGGAAATGCGGAGCAAAAGGAGTGAAAGATGGCAATTATCTAATTGGACTATTAACAAACAGTCCTCTGAGTGCGGCGGTCTGGCGTGGCTCCTGGGCGGGGGAAGGGCCGTGTTCCCTGCCCTCATTCACAAAGAGTGCAGGGGCCGGGGAGGAAAGGGGGCTTTTTAAAGGGCGTGGGGAGTGGGGCGGGGGTGGGGGAAGAGGAGAGGTGGGAGGTTTGGCTGAGAATTTTTCCACACAATTCCAAGAATGGGGGCGGAGGCGGGCGGGGAAGGGGAAGGGGAGGGGGCTGGAGTGGGGGTCGCGGCGAGCCGGTGGGAGAGGGGGAGGGGAGGGAGGGAGGGGAGGGAAAGGGGTAAGAGTGTGTGCGGTGGGATCGGAGGGGCTCTGCCCGCCGCTCCCTCCCGCCGCCGCCGCCGTCCCCCAGCCGGACTCCAGCAAGCATCGGGGGCGGAGATGATGAGGGGCCCTCAGCCGGCTCCTTTGCTCTCTCCCCCTCCCCCTTCCTCCCCCAGCCCCTCTGGCCCCCAGGGAGAACCCACGCTCGGTCCGGTTCCGGGGGGCGTCTCTGTCTACGGAGGCAGACCTTGGGCTTTTACTTTATTTCATTGGTTGGGGGTTGTGTGTACGTGTGTGTGTGTCTGTGTGTGTGTGTGTGTGTGTGTGTGTGTGAGCACGCGATTGTCCCGAGCTACTCTCCGCAGGGCGGCGGGCTTCCCGGGTCCCCAGCGGACCGGTGGTCCGTCAGTCCTCCTCCGCACGGGCGGCGGCCCTCCAAATCCCACGCCAACTGGGCCTCGGGGTGGAAAGTGCCTTTGAGTCCCGGCTCTCCCGGGGCCGTCCGGTAGGGACGGGTGGGAGTGGATGGGGGGAGGGGTCCTTGCGGCCGTCCTGTCCTGAAGATGTGGCGTGGGCTTGGGACAAAATCCAGCCAACTCTCCAGTGACTTGCCGCAAAGCTCAAACGCCCAGGTTGGCGCTCCGAGGCCCCGAGGGCTTCACTCCCTCGCTGGCCGAGCCAACGCGGGGCGCCGCCGCGGGGTCTCCCGCTACCGCGTTGACAGTGCTGGTCCCTGGGATTCGGGTCCTCCTGTTGAGGATTTGGGCGGTGGATGGGGCCCTTGTTTACCTGCAGCGCTCAACCAGAGTCAGTTACTGGGGCCTCCGCGGGCGGGGAGATGTGAGGCCCCAAATTCCTGATCACCGACACTTCCCCGCCACCTGGAGGGTGGGGCCTCGAACTCTCCAGCTGGCTCTGGCCAGGGGTCCCACCCCAACCGCTCCGGGTTCCCAGGAGGATTGGGGGCCTCTTTATTCCCTCCGGAGACCTCCCGGCCGCGGAGAGTCCAAGATCGCAGGGATCCTCCCCGGCCGCACCCAGCTTCACGGCCCGCAAAATCCATGCTTATACCTGCGGTGCCGGGTCAAAGGCCCAGAGGGAAGTCTTTAAAAATAAAAACGCCCAACCCACCGCCTCATATTTTAGGTCTAGGAGGGTGAACCAGCCAAGCAACGAACTGCTGCCTGTAGTAAGGACGCCCTGGTGGCTGTCCCGGGGTGGTGGCCCGGGAGATCCATGGCCACGTTTCCCCTGCACCAGAGGATACGCCCAACTGTGGCCAAATCCCAGATACCGATTTGAAGTTGGGCCTCGGACACTCTTGCCCTCCCCCGTCTTGTAGGAGATAATAGTGGCATATTTTGTTATATAAGTGGCAACTATTTACTGAGCAGTCAGTTACCAGGTGCATAAACTCATTTCTTTAACCTCTCGGCCAGGGAGGCACTAATATGCCTGTTTAAAGTTTTCAGAATCTGCCAGTGTTGGTGATGTGTGTCAAAGAGATACAGAGCAAGGACCTTAATGTTAATGCCAGGAATCCTGAGTATTAGGCATCAACTTACATGAATTTTATCCAGACAACAACAAATACAAATGCAAACATGAAATTCTTGTTTCTGATAATGCTGTTTATTTCTAGCCATGAGCCTTTCTTAGTAGTCTATCACCCTCTTACATCAAGCTGCCCTGGACTGAATAAAATGCAGTTTTTTCGGCTCCAAACCTACTGAATGAACGTCTACGAGCAAGGTCCTGGAATGTGCGTTTCTGGCTGCCTCCCCAGGGGAATTTTCCACAAGTTAAAGTTGGAGAACTACACCTTTTAAAGTTAGCTTAAATTAGGAGAGCTTAAGTTGCTAAGCTTCCTGAGGACAGGGAGTTCCCCCCTCCACCCCTTACTGGAAATGCAAATACTTATTGAGGAAGGGAAGATAATGGGGCATTATGGAGAAACAACTAGTTTAATTAAGCAGCCAGTTACCAAGAGTCAGGAAGTGTCAGGACCTGGGGCAGGACCCAGGGTGGCCACTAAATCATATAGGCCTTCTCTCCACATCTTCAAGGACAAATCCTCAACTAAAGGAACTCATTGGTCCTGGCCATGGCTCTGGGCTGGCAGCACAAATGGTGCTGTTGAACGATGCCCTTCTATGTTCCAAGCCCTTGAAGTAAACAAATTCAGTAAAGAAAGAGACAACCCATAAGCTGGTTTTGCTTTATGTTATGCATAGTACTTTTTTGTGACTGGATTAAAATTCTATGGGCATCCATCCAGAAAAACCATGACAGGTTTCTGAGAGGACAGAGTGGAGATGGAAGCCCTGGGATGGAAATTTCAGAAAAGCAGCTGCTGCTCTCAGAAAAAACTAAAGCTGTGTGTCCATTGGCAATGAAAGGAGAGAATCCAGTCATTTATTTGGATAATCTGAGACAAGCCTGTCTACACAACACATGAGGACACAGGGCTGCTCCAGGTAAAAGTGTTTTATGCTCTTGACTAAATGTGCCTCCCTCCCTGGTACCCTTCCCGATCCCACATCGATGTCTGCAGGTGCATACAGACCCAGAATAGAACTGTAGAGACGGAAGAATTTTTAGAGATCATCTATTCCATAACCTTCATCTGACTTGACAGATGAGGAAAATGAGCCTGGAAAGACCAAGTCACTTGTTAAGGATTAGACAACTAGTTAGTGGGGGCATGTGTGCTACAATCCTGGTCTCCTGACTTAAAACTGCATTCCCACCACCACCCAGTTTTCCCAGAACCTGAACAAAATGAATGTTCTCTCTGGAACTGATGGAACAATGCCGTATAAACTACATCATAATCTGAGCCTTGGGGGCGTTTGTCATATTTCATGCCTCCCCCTCGTCACTGCAGCAGGAGGTAGGGTCACAGGTACTACATATTGCTTCCTTTTTCCGTCTTCATTTCTTATTTCAGAAAGATGTAGGAGGGGAAAACAAGCTGGCGGAAAAATCTGAGATCCGCTTAGATTATGAGTGGCTTGGGAACAGCATGACTTAATGTCCAAGACATCATTTTAAAAGAACTGCACCAGAGGAGATAATACAACCAGAAATTAAGTTTCTGTAACAATGAATCAGAGTACCTGATAATAATGACTAATTAAAAACAGGAACATCTAGTATTTATACGGAGACTTTCATCCCAATCAAAGTTGCATGTGGTGATGAATTCAATGTCATCTAATTGTCATTATCCCCATTTCACAGAAAGTAGTCAGGGCACTGGAGAAGCAATGGACTTAAGAACTGGTGCTGAATATCCAAAGTGAAAAACACAGCCTTACATCCAGATATTTAGTTCCCATTTTAGCTAAAGATAGAGTATTAGCCAAAAGGCAGAGAGCTAAATTCTGAATTATTCTGACCACATTGCCAGCAAATAATCCCACTGGACTCCATTTCTCAATTTTGTATTTTGTAACAAGAAACTAGGTTCTTTCAACTACTTTATATATTTTGTAGGTAGAAGCAACATACAATTTTTGAGTTGGAAGGGGCCTTAGAGTGGTATAATAAACAAACAGGGCTCCGGGGTCAGCCAGGCTGTCTGATTCCTATGTTCCTATCTCAGCTGCACTACTTACTAGGTGTGTGGCTTTAGGCTGGTTACTTTGCTACTCTGTGACTCAGTAGCCTATCTGCACAATAAGGGTAGCCCTACTACTTACCAGGTTGTTTGTAACATAAGCAAAGTGCTTAGAATATTGCTTGTCCCATAGCCAACACTGTGAATAAATATTTACTATTACTATTTTTACTCGCACATTCCCCATAGGCCTAGCACTTGTTAGATAGAACCAGAGATAGCAAAAAGAACCAAGAGCCAGACAGAGTAACTGAAAGGTCCAGATAGTAAATGGCAAAGATAATTGGCTTCATATTGATTCAATACTATAAAACAGTAATGAAAACTAGTATTTAGTAAGGACTTACTGACTGCTATAATCTCATTTAATTCTCATAACAACCCTTTGAGAAAAGGACAATTGCGTATACCCATTGTGTTGGATTAAAAATGGTCATAAATTCTTTGCCATTCCTCCCATCAAGAGATAGAGTCTATTTCCACTTCAGTAAATGTGGCCCGTGACATGCTTTGATCAATCAAATGAGGTGAAAGTGACACTGTGCCAGTTCTGGGGCTAGGTCATAAACAGCCCGAACAGATTATGTTCTGGCTCTCTTGGAACCCAGCTGTTGTGCAATAAAGAAGCCTATCTAGACTACTAGAGGAAGAGAGGCCATATGGAAAATTGAGTTACCCCAGCTGATAGCACCACCTTCCAGTCACATGTGTGAGGCCATCTTGGATGCTGCAGCCCAGGTGAACTTCCAGCTGTATGTAACCTTATAAGGGATCCCAACAGTTTCATGTGAGGCAGGGATGAACCATCCATGCAGAGCCCTGTCCAAGTAGCAGAATCTTGAAAAAATATATGGTTGCTGTTGTTTTAAACTACTATGCTTTGGGTGGGTTTGTTATGCAGCAATAGGTAACTGAAACACCCATATTTTGGATGAGAAACTGAGGCTCAGAGAGGTTAAGCAACTAGTCCTTGGCGTCACAGCTAGGAATCCACAGCCTGGATTCAAACCCAGGACCATCCTAAACCCAAATTCATGATCTTGACCAATGAACTATATCATGCCTCCTAAGGAATAACCAAATTCTAAAGGATAATTCATAAGTTTATTTTTGTAATTTCTCTATTTCAGACATTACACAGTGTAGGCTGGACTAATAAAAAACATAGCATGTCATTCTTTCTTTCTTTCTTTTTTTTTTAGCATGTCATTCTTAATACCAAACAGAATAAAATTGTTACAGCTAGAAATGGAACCAACGTGGTCTTTGCCAAGTTCATCATCACTTCTTGTAAATTGAATGGGGCTACCTCACTGGGATGTACCTCAGGGTACAAAGCCCTAAATTACTTTCTCTTTTTATTAAAAAATAAAGATGCAAATGAACATGTTCTGCTCTCACCTTCAGGAAATCAGAGGCCCATTTGCACTTAGGGTGGTAAATGGAAAATGACAACAGGTGCTTGTTGGCTGTGACATTCTCCAGGTGAAGCATTCTGGGAAAAGGAAAAGAAAGACTGATTTTATTACATTTTCTGGATCACAGAGAACTTTGAGGTTTTCCAGGAAACTTGGCTTATAACTTTGTATCTTTCTAACAGGAGTACATTTGTATTTCAAAGCGTCTTTAAACCCATCATTTTCTAAAATTTCTTACTGCCTGAAAAACTGGTGGAGCCATTTATTCAACAAGCAGGTACTGACACCTACTCCATGCAAATCTCTAAGAACTCCCTGTATCAGAACTGTAAAGTGTTTTTATTTCAGTGTGCAAGAATGCTTGCCCAGAAATCACTTATTTTATAAACCTCATCCCATCTAGAAGAGAGCCACAACCGGAAAAGGATGAAGACAAGGCCATCAAGTAGTTAAAATGCGTGTATCAAAGAGTGTAAATTACAGCCTGGGTTCTTGGCTTACAGGAGACCTTCTCAGTCCCTCATTCAAAGCCTACTTACTCTTATTTTAGGACTAATTCTAACAAACCTAACTCTCCCATTTCCTAGCCTACAGAAGATTAGAGACATCAAATGGGAGGGGAAAGTACTGCTTGGAGAGAGAGAGAGAAAACAGACCAAGTAACTTGAAATATCGCAATCTGGGGTGACTTTGCTTGGACACAGTAACTACAACCTCAAGTGCTCTTGAGGGCGCGAAAGCAGTAGAATGCAATGTGACAGTGGATATTCAGGGAAATGACCCTCAAAAGATTAAATTGCGTTTTTGTTTAAGAGGGCAGGGAAGCACATAAAAGCTTTGAGAAACATTTTAATATAAAATAAACTCAGAAAAACTACATGTGTGTCACACTGAATTCCTTTATAATAAGGGAGAAATCACTGTAAGTTTGAGATGCAAAATTATATCAGTGTGAAAGCAATGAAAGCAATGTGGACTTTCCTTCATTCTCTACTTAAAGATGGCAGAAGTGAGATCATTAACACAGGAATACAGAACTGAGCATGAGCATAGTTTTATTCCCAGATGTTTTGTGTTAGATCCCTGCAACACAGCCAAAGGGATCAAGGAAAGTGGAAAGATGAATTGACTCGTCCAAGGTCACTCAGCAAAACCATTAGCCCAGACAAGAAAAGAGGACCAAAAAGGAGGGAGTGCCTGGTACAAGGTGGGGCACTCAGTATTTGGGAAAAGAGGAAAAGAAAATGAGAGGACTGTTAGTGTTTTTGAGAGGCATTTGTTCTAAGAGTTTGCCAAGACTCTCAGCTACAGCAAAAGTGGAGAACTGTGGTCACAGGGTCACAGATGGCTGTAACTGGCCTGGCAGCCCAATGTGACCCCAGAAGGAGACAGGAACCCTTTCCACGTGATGAATTCTGTAATGGTCAGAACTCACACACACCCAATGAGCTGGAAGGGATGACATTTATAACCAGGAGATGTTACAATAAAGTGCGTTGAGTAACTCCTAATACTACTCACTACTTAGTACTTCTACAGCACGTTCCCTCTTCCAAAGTGCTTTACAAACATTAACTAATTAAACCAGCATGAATTCTGGATGGGAAAATTGAGCCTCTGTAATCTGTTTGAGTTCTCTGAAAAAGCTAATAAAATTAAGGTGTGATGTTCGTGAAGAGGAGTACACAGAACTACAGCTTTTGTAAGGGACTAAATATGGAGGTGTGACGGTGCCATTTGATATTTTCAAAGGCTGTTTATGGCAACGTTATGCCACTGCCACAACGACACCAACAGAAGACCAAGTCGAAACACCGAGGATGCTCTCTTTCCGCAAGCAGCCTGGGTATCCGTGGCTGGCTGGGGTCCCCTCTCCTTAAAGTTCTTCCTGCAAGGGACTTGTCTGAGGGTACATACATGGAAGGAGGAGGAAGCCTGCCTCCTGGGTCAGCCAAGCTCTGTCCACCATCTCTGCAGAAAGGGCCTCATAAAGAGGTGTGGGGAGCAGATACCCTCCCAACGGCCTACACCAGCCAGTGGCCAAATATCTGGTGCAGAGCAGGATATTCAGCTCCCCGCCCCCCCACCCCACCCCGGTCAAATATTTGGTCGCTGCTGCCCGATACACAAATGCTTTAAAATATTCACAGTTTTGAGATTCTACAGTGCCTTCTCCTACTACATTCTTAATCTGGACAAGTTATTTTGCCTGTTTTTACATGTTGCCATGTTTTTTATAAAAGGGAGACATTGTTACTCTTGGTGAAGAAATTTGGAGGCAATCAGATGAAAATGCACATCAGAGCATTCTGGTTTGCCATATCAGAATCCCTGGGATTCCTCATTGCACTCATCCTGATTCTGACCTCAACCATAAAGAACAGACCACAGAGCTGGCCATTCATCCAACCTGCCTTTCATTCTTCAATGGCTTGAAATCCCAGTGGCTCAGAGGAATACTACTTCTCAAGAGAATTTCATTTGGAGTTGAAGCAAAGACAATTATTTTATAGCAGGAAATGGAAGCTCAAGGAAAAGTGGAAGGAAATAGGGCCAGGGGTTGGGAGGCTGCACTATTGCTCCAGCTGGTTCACTAAAAATCTGAGTGATCCCAGGCAAGACCCCACTCCATCTAACCTTTGCTTTCTTTTTTTACTGAAGCAGGAGCAAGACAGGATCAGTGGTCCAAGGAGAGCTGGTGATCCCAACTCCAACATTCTTAGATTCTGTAGTTATACACGTAAGCCTAGGGGGGTTGAGTCCCTAGGCAGAGACTTCTTGATTCATGGCAGAGTCATCGGGCCATCCAAATTATAGGACTGCTGCTGGGTATTTAGACAAGGCCCCAGTAGAAATGCATATAAGTCACAAAACAGTTACACTGAGCATTTACCAATATTCTCATGTGGATTACTTTAAAGCAGAGACTGAAGACGTGAGCCAAATCCAGTCTGTGGTTCTGTGTTTTGTTTTGTTCACATTTTTAAAGTTAATCTCCAATATTTCAAAAATAAGCGATGTCATCTAAAAACTTGAACTCCCAGTTTCTCTTGAAAAATTAGATAACCTGGTTGCACTGGGCTAATTTTTCCATGTCAACAATCAGCTGGAGATGAGGAGAGACTACCTTTCCTGGAAGGTCACACACTCCCTGGTTCCTTACCAGGTGGGCCCCTTCCATCACATTCCCTGCTTGGGCCTGGAGGCATCTGAGTCTAAGAAGATGCTGTAGAGAACAGGTGCTGTAGATGTGTCTGTCCAGCTGGGCTGCACGAGAAGCTAGCAGTGCAGGCTGCCATTGCTCCGAGGAGCTGACAAAGTGGGAGAGCCTTACGGTCAGTCGGGTTCTCCCTGCTTGCTAGTCCTGAAAAACATCTCACAAAACTGCCCTTTGGGGTTTGTGCCATCATTGGAGTACTTAGAACCCCGAGTCACACCAGTGAAGCCAGCCCTACATCGAGGGAATGACCCCGAGGCTGACTGGGCCCCTTCCTTCTTTCACCCCAATCCAGAGATCCAGCCACAGTGAGGCCAGGGAAGGTGAGAGAACAAATGAGAGGCAGCTGGTGAAAACGATGAGAACAACCACATCCTCCCAGAGTGTGACGGATCTGCAAGAGCTTTCACATTGATCCTCCCCACTATCTGTGCCATTTTACAGATGAGGAAACTGAGGCTCAAAGTTCCCAGAGTGACAAGGCTAGAGGAAGCAGAAACAGAGTTAGGAGACCAGCCTGTGTTTTTCACTCCAAGGCCTGCGTTCCCTCTCCTGCACCCAGAGAGTCTGTGGCAGAGACTGCAGGCTGCCATTTACCCTTCCAGATGCAGAGCAGCGAGAGAACATGGGCATGTGTCCGTGGATGCAAAGGCTGGCCCTTCACCTCTAGGAGAAGAGCAAAGAAGAAAGATAAAGGCAATGTGTGACCCAAAGGTTCAGACCCCAACTCTGTCTTGGTTTTGAGGGTTAAAAACAATAAAACCAAACCAAAAAGGATCAACTTACTTGACAGTAAATTGAACATTCCAGTTAAATTCTCTTTACAGAGCAGATCTTTGCATGCCAGAAAGGGAGGGAGTAGCAGACTTGGGACTGTGTAGCACAATGGCTAATGTCCTGCTGCACCAGGACATGTACTCTGGTGGGTGTTTGGAGAACAGGAGAAGCAGAGTGTGCTGAGTAAGAGAGAACATGGTGCCAAGAAGGGAGAGAAGTGACAGCTGGTGAAGGGCAGGCCAGCAGGGCCTGTTGACAGACCCGAGAAGGTCAGTAATCGGAACGGAATCACCAGTGACACAAAACACACTCAGAATGTCTGCCGGCTTCTCCCTTGCTTTGAAACACTGGTGCTTATGTGCAGATAGAAATGGAACACTCTTCTCTACAGACCCTCTGCCCAAGCCAGCCTACCCTGTTTGCTGTCCCTGGGCACATCACATAGTGCCGACTCCCATCCTGTCTCTCCAGAATTTCTTCTCTTCCTCCTCTGCCCTTTTGCATCTACCTATTTGTCTGGGGCCTCTCTAGGTGACATTTCTTTCCCCAGGTAACATTTTCTTCCCAAATGTCCTACTTGGGAGCCCTAAAATTTTGCATGATTGCTGTCATTCACTGAATTGACTGAACTATTACTAATTCAAATAGCTACCATTAATATAGTATCCTAAGGGCCTTAAATCTATTAACTCAACCTTCATCACAACTCCTTGAGGCAGAAACTATTATCAGCTCCATTTTACAGGTGAGGAAACTAAGGCACACAGAGGTTAGATGACTTGTCCAAGGCCAGCCAACTAGTTAGTAATTGTGTATATTTTAGTCTACTAGGGCTGCCATAACAAAATACCACAGACTAGGTAGCTTAAACAACAGAAATGTATTTTCTCACAGTTCTGTAGACTGGAAGTCTGAGATCAAGGTGCTATCAAGTTTGGTTCTGGTGAGACCTCTTTTCCAGACTAGTAGACAGCCACTTTCTCACTATGTCCTCATATGGCCTGTCCTCTCTGCTCTCATGGAGAGAGAGAGACCTGGCATCTCTTCCTCTCCTTATAAGGACACCAATCCTTTTGGATTAGGGCCCTACCCTTATCACTTCATTTAACCTTAATTTCCTCCCTAAAGGTCCTGTCTCCAAATACAGTCACATTAGGCATTAGGGCTACCACATATGAATTTGGGAGAGACAGAATCCAGTCCCTAACAGTGTGATATAATTTTTTTCCATTCATTCATTTACTGAGCATCTACTAATTTCCAGACACAGCAGTGAAAAAGGCAAACAAGAGCCTGGCTTGTTAAACTATAAGCTGCCTGTAGTCTAGTGGGAGAAGTGGCAACACACAAGGGACATATGAACTCATTAACCAAATAGATAATTTCAGACAGTGCTATGAAGAAATAATAATACTGTGAAGAAAGAATGCTGCTATGAAAAAATAATAGTAAGGTGTGTTATTGGACTATCTTGGCCAAGCATGCTTAAGTATTTATTAAGCATTTATTATGTGTAAAATCTATTCATTCATTCAACCAATATTTACTGAGTATCTATTCTGTCAGATAAAGTACTGATGCTGGAAATGCAATGGTGAACAAGACAGACCAAGTCCTTGTCCTCAAGAAATTTAGAGGCCAGTGGGTTATAGAGGGGAGACTCTGAGACATCATGGTCCCAGCCCAGGATACTTCCAATCTTCCATTAAAACATCAAATGAGGGCTTCCCTGGTGGCACAGTGGTTGAAAGTCCGCCTGTTGATGTAGGGGACACGGGTTCTTGCCCCGGTCCGGGAAGATCCCACATGCCGCGGAACGGCTGGGCCCGTGAGCCATGGCCGCTGAGCCTGAGCGTCCGGAGCCTGTGCTCCGCAACGGGAGAGGCCACAACAGTGAGAGGCCCACGTACCGAAAAAAAAAAAAAGATGGACAAAACATCAAATGAGTCAAGACATCCCTGAGGACTGAACTTTGTGGCCCACACTGCAAGCGGGGAAGGAGTTCAGGAGAAAGGAAGGGCTGGCTACAGTGCAAGTCAGAGTGTGGAGCATGGCTTCTTTGAAGATGTGGGACTCAACGGGCATAAAAGGATGGAAAGGATGGGCGTGTGAGAGAAGGGGGACCTTCCCTCTAAAGGGGTATGAGGAAAGGCACATAGTAGAATGGAAACAGCAGCGACAGCGCTGGCTTATTCTGAATAAAGTTTCATTCAACACCTATTCAGCAGAGCACATGTTCTGTCCCTACAGGGACCCCAGACTCCTACGTTCCAGGAATTTCCATCTGGCAAGGATATGGAAGGCCTATGATGATCCATCACAGCCCAGAGTGGGATGTTCCATTAAAGAATTGGAGAAAACACTAAGGGACATGAGAGGAGTGTATATGCCTTTTGTGTATAACAGTAGCTGTAGAAACTTGTGTGTACACCTCCATATCTATACACATATATAAAAAGAACAATTTATGCTCTCAGAGTGCCTTCACATTCATCCACATAAGTACCTTGTGAAGTATGCATAACAGGAGTGATGGTTACTTCTATCTCCTGTGTGCATAAATGCAGTGCTTTCTCAATGAGGACCCAGTCAGGAAACCTGGAACCACAGCTATGCCCTGCGCTGCACTGTCCTGCTCCAGCGTCAGTCCAGAGCTGCTGGGGAAATGTGCCAGCACACGGGCAATGGCAATGGGGAGAAGTGGGGGGACTCGGGACATAGAAGGTTGAACTGGCAGGACCTGTTGTTGGCTTGACTATGGGGGTAAGGGAAAGAGAGGAATGAAGGATAACAATAAGATTTACAGAGGACAAAGGAAATACAGATCAAGGGAGAGGGGAAATAAGATATAGTGCTACTTTAGCTGCTGAGAGGCTGTTTGATTCTAAGCAAGCATTTCTTTCTCTAGTTCTCAGGTTTCTCATCTGTAAAATGAAACTATTTAGACCCAATAACTAAAGTCCTTTATGTATGTATATACATATGAATATATGTATGGTATATAAATATTTCATATATACCAACATTTATAAAAATGAGGCGATGAACATTCACGTGACCACCCCTCAATGTAACACAGAGCACACCCTTTGCAAAAAAAAAAAAAAGACCCTTTGCACACCCTTTCCCATTGTACCCCCTAACCTTACCCCCACTCTAGATGGAACCGTATTGCCGTGCTACTGAATTTGGCATTTGTCTTTAAGCCTTTTAAGGTTTAATAATAATTCTGTTATTTTCCTGCATCTTACAATTTAACAATGCTCACTCTTTTTTTGTACAGTGGATTTGTGGTTGACAGAAAGCTGCCCATATAGACCATCTCATCTGTTTTTCACTGAAATCCTATGAGAGGGGCTGACCATAGAGGATTAACTCCAGTTTTTCAGGTGAGCAAAGTGAGGTCCAGAGAGGGGTATGCCATAGCGCTTATCTTGACTGCATTTTCATCCCATTTCCTTCCTTGCTTTCTACTGCTGGTTATCTTTTCATGCACATGTGTCCCCATAACTAGACTATAAGTTCTTGAGAGCAGGAATCTCTTCACTGAAGCTGTGAGCAGTGTGGTGAGGTTATGGGACTCAGGCTTCAGTCAAAGAAAGAGTGATGAGGGGAGAGCAGCTCACGTGATGGGGAGGCTTCACAGATAACACAGGATAAGAGATGCAGAATTGGATCTAAAGAGAGGAACAGGACAAATGAAGGCCAACCGAGTAATCAAGAAAGTGCTTAATAGATCAGAACCCATGACAGAGTGTTCCAGGCACAATTTTGCTCTTATAAACCAAACTTCTGATGTTTAAAAAGCAAAATAAGGAAGTTTTCAGAATAGTTGTAGGAAACCATGGAGGTTACCCGGTTTACTTGTTGGCATAATCCCGGACTTCCTGCAAATGTAACACATGTCTAGTAAGATGCAATAGGATCATATTACAAACCAACCAATATAGTCAGGAAAAGCATGACCCTCTAAGTATAACATTTCAGAACTAGTAAATTTAGGACTAGGGAATGCCAGGGAAAGGGTAATAAAGATAACCATAACCTTACAAAAATTATCTCCCACAAAACTAGAGGGTACTTCTTTTGTTCATAGGCTTCCTAGAGTCTCAACCCATCAGTAGGGAAATGAGAACTTCTTATATGCCACCAGTCAGCTCAGACAGCAGAAGCTTCCTTGAAAAACAGGTCTCCCAGATTTCAGGCAGCCCTTATGAAGGCTGGACAAATTTTGTCAGATGTCTGGTATTTTTAAGGAATGTATGTTGGTTTCAATGATCTCAACCTCTTGGTCAGTCGTAACTTGATATACTCCACTTGAATACTCCAATTTATTCCTATCTTGGTACATATTGGTAAAACTAAGATTTTTTTTCAGAAGCTCCTGGATTTCTCAACTCTTTCGTAAAAAAAGAAGCATGACTGTGAAGACTACTGTGATTTGCAGAATGTGTCCATACATGTATAACCCAAACAGACCAATTAATGAAGCTTCACTTGGGTGTGACAAGTCTCCTGGGATCTACGAGTAAAACATGTGACCGCAATATCCATGGAGTAGATGTTCTTTCTAGTGACAGGGACAGGACTAGGAAGAACTGTAGGGTTGGGTCTTGGATACTCAGTGCTGTTCATCGTATACACAGATAATACTGATGATCACTGATGTTGCGTGTTGATGCTTTGCATGCACCTTGTCATTTAAGCTTTATAACAAATAATAGAGCACTACTATTCTTACTTTCCCTATTCTTAAAGATAAGGCAACAGAAGCTCAGACTGGTTAATAACTTGCTCAGAGTCACCGAGAAAGCAAATGGGGGAGTCAGGATTCCAGCACAGGTCTGTCTGCCTCTGGAGCCCCAGCTCTTAAGCATTTTGCCATCTCATGTTCCTCAGTGGCTCTCTTGCAGTCCAGCAAGACCTAGGCTCTGAACTGTTTCTCTACTAGCCATGCAAAGGTAGGTTTGCACAGATCCAGCCTGGGGCTGCTGGAGAGGGGACTATTCATTACCATCTCAGAGCAAAGTAAATCAGCATACGACCTTGGTCTCATTAGCATGAGGCTTAATCTCCTCAGGTTGCCAGTCTTGGCCAATTAACACTTTTATTATAAGCAGCTGTTACGTTTGTGCTTCCCAGGTTACTAAACATGGGTAATAAATTGATAGCAACTACTGGAGCCATGCTGACAATTAGCTTGCCTCAGGTCCAAGGGCAAAACAGTCTTAAGTGTCCTACTGACTCTTTAGCTTCAGGTTAAACAAGTCTTTCCGCCACTAGAACTGCCTTAAGCTATATTACGTTTTCCAGGTGAAAACACTTAGGGCCAGTAGGCCTGTGTAGGTATATGTAAGGAGAGAGATGCTTATGGCAGATCAGAGGGTTTCTTTCTATTCCCCGGGCTTGTTTCACTCTTATGGAAGATCTCAAGTATGACAAAATAGCTCCAAAGAGTTAATGTTTATCAACCTTTGTCATGAATGTTAGAAGTCTTGACATGTCATGATATTATATATATATATGTGCATATATATACATATATGTGTATGTGTGTATGTATATTTTAGCTTACATGTTTAAAAAGAAGTAAGCAGAAAGGAAACACTGTGGTCCAGTAGAAAGTATCGGAGGTCCTGTGGTTTCTAACCTTTTGGGGTTTGATATTCAACAACACAATATTAGAAAATCTTTTAGGGGTTTGCTATTCAATAATACAAAACCAAAAAAAATGAGACAACGATAAATAAATCCTATCTAGCTGATTTAAATTATAGAGCTCATGCAGTTGGAGCAAACCCTCTTCCTTTAGCCACGGTATGATTCTTCTTGATTGAGAATCGAGTTTCTGAGCCCTTTCTCAGAGACTGAAATTACAAAACACAAGATAGCAGATTAAAAAAAATTGTCCCCAGGTATCCCTGCTGAATATCAAGAGACTGGGTCAGAAACTCAGTCGGAAACTCTGCTTCAGGAAGAGCAGAACAAATCCCCCTCGCCTAGGAAGCCAAACAGAGCATTGTTTTAGTTCCGTAGGAGATGATGACAATGGGATAGGACATTGTCCCGAGTAATGGTCTCCTGCTGGTGGGGAACCGCAGAGGCAAAACCGAGGTGCTCAGCAAAAACAAACAAGGGGCTGAACTGCTACCTTCTTTTTAAAGCGAAAACTGTTGATCCTGGAACTAAGCCCCTCCCAGCAGCTTCCATTCGGTTAGAAAAGTCTTGCTTTTGGAAGCATTCTCAGCTGGAGTGTCACTGAGTGGGGAGGCAGGGTACGGAGGCTAACGAACTGGTTCTACTGTTTCTGAATTGCTGGCTTCAGAGACAGGCTTTGGGGACCATTTTGAATTTCACCAGCTGCTGGACAAAAGAGGCTTTCCATAAAAACACAATCCCTGCATCCTGCGTGGGTCCCAGATGAGCTCTCCCTGCCCCCGCACCCCACCCTCACCCCTCACATTTTAGGACTGCAGATCACGCTGATGTACTTTGTATTAGCAAAGTCCTGCATGTGAGAAAACCTTTATTTTTTTAAGTATTAATCAGAGATGCCTGAAGACAAAAACCAATAAGCCATTTCTTTGACACAGAAAGTCAGTACCTTCCCTTTTTTCCTTGTAAAATAATATTAAATGTAGAGTCTCTAATGTGCATCTCAAAACATAATTTAAACCAGATAAAAATGGAAATGATAGAAAATTTGAAATTTTGGGAAATAACAACTATCCTTTCATATTTGAAACAAAACATACATGAAAATTCAGGGCCAAAGTCGTCCATCAGCCAGCTGAAGCTTTTGTAGCAAACACAGCTCAAACTCTACCACACAGATGGAAAATAGTTCGTCCGAATGCAAGCTGGCACTATTCTTTCAATCCGCAAACTTCTACAATCTCCATTAAAGCTGCATGGCATTCAAAAGTTGAGGTCCAATTCATCTTTGCTGTTAATGAGACATTTTACAAGCGTATTTTTTTTCTTGGGAAAAATTTTTGAATTGGGTAAAACAAATGGGAAGTGGATATTTAAAAAACAAAACAAAACAAAACAAAAAAACCCCCCCCACAAAACTCCTGCCTGGTCTGGTGATTGACTTGCTTAGAATTCTCTGGGCAAGCATTTCATTTCCTGATAACTGCCATTTTCCCTCCCATCCCAAATTCCCTCTCATTGGGGCAAACACAGGTCATGGAAATACGAATTTGTTCTGCTGGAATTCCCTTCAAGTGTTTCAACAAGAGAATTATTTCATATCAGCTGTCTGGGTGTCCTTCCAACTTTTTCTTTTCTTCTAAGAACGGGTTTTTCTACAAAGAAGGATGCCAGAGAGATTGTCAGTTATAGGAATGAGGCATTTGGGGTTAGACACACAACTTTTTGATGTTTTGTACGGCCACTATTTGAGGTTTATAACGTCGCTAGCAGAAAAGGATCCTGATGTGAATACCCAAGGGAGAGTGGCAATTTATATTTGTCTTACAGTAATTAATCCGATATTTCTAATTTAAAGACGTTCTTTAAAAAAAACTCAGTGAGAGGATGTTTTTGTCCTCAGTTACTTGTATATGATCATCTCATTTTTCTCCCTCACCTTCCTGGGTTGACTTCCTTGGTTAAATGATATTCCAGTGGGTGAGGAAAGGCATCAGTTAATTTTGAAGGTGTTTTGAAAATTTGTTCACCATCATAGAAACCTCAAGTGAGAGAAGAATAAATGGGGAGAATGATAAGCAAGGAGAGCTAGTTTGAAGTACAGGAATAAAGTTAAGAGGGAAAAAGTAAAAATTATGTAGGGACAGAAAAACTGTTTAATTTGAAGATCTAGTTGTTAAAGAATAAAATTAGAGTATAAGAATTTGATTAGGCAGACTCAGTTCAAATTATTACTAACAATGTGGGGAGAAACCAAAGGAAACAGTTTTCCGGTAAATCCCAGGTACTCAGAACTGGCTAAACGAAACAAGCTCTGGAAAAGGAATGAAAATTAGTAATAGATAGACATAGACGCTGTAGACAAGTCCGATCTCACTGCCTCCTCTTCCTCAATATCTGAGTGCATCCTGCAAGACAAGGGGCTATTTTAATTTTGTCTTCATCCTCCATGACTCTGGCTAGTTTTTGCATCTGCCTCATCTTGTCAGCATGTCCAGAATAGTTGCTGGGTTTTAAGCTGATCCCACGTCCAAATCATGTCCATCCTGATAGGCGTGAGATGCAAAAACCTGCATTCATTTCTTCTGGGCTTGCCATAAAGCAGAGTTCTTCAGGGATGCAAATTTTCCCTCCTGAGAACCCTGCTTCAAGAAGAGGAAGGTCCAGGCACTCAGGAAAACGCTCAATTCAAAGAATCTGGCAGGAAATTGATGGTTGCGAAAGTTGTGCTCCAACTTCTGCTTTTTAAGGGTCCCAGAACCATGTTTAATATGAAATTTCTCTAAGAAAATGTTCATGGGAATTATTTTAAAGTTTTAGGAAAGTCTATTTGATAAAGGTGGAACGTTTTCAACTTCAGAGGCTATTTTTTTTAAGGAAACAAATTTCAATCACTTTTAATATACACTTTAAAAACAATTTATGATAACCGTAGCCCTCCGATGACTAAGGCTACACTGCAGTTTCCAAGTTGAAACATCCATCCTTGTATTCAGGGAAAGTCCTCTCAGCAATTTTGAAAAATACTAAAAATAGGGAAGCAATTGCAAGATCACTTTCACCTGTGCAATATCCTTTTTCATGACTGTTTCCAAATTACATAGCTAGGGTCACGAATTTTCACAAACACAGTTTCATTTGTGATAGTTATGTGGCTGAAATTCCAGGCTGCTATTTCATTCTACTGAAAGGTATAGGGCTATCTTTGCCCTCTCTTCCTCCTGTTGCTTAAACCAGCCAAGAAAACGTCAAGAAATTAAGAGGAATGGAAAACAGGAGGTAGAGATCATATTCAGAGGCCTGAAATCCACCACGTGAGAACAATTATGTTGATGATCGTTGGGGTTTTACCTCCCTGCTCCAAGTCCTTCGTCTGTGCAATGGGCTAACGTCCCTGGGCTGGGGAGGAAGCCGATCCAGATCCTCCCGGTGTCAATTTGCCTTCTAGAAGCAACAGGATCTGGGCAGTGCTTACATTTGTAGTTTTTTGGCTTTATGAGGGTTATTTGGGACTCTCTCTGCGACAAGCTGCAGAAGAGTGGGGGGCGGGGGACAAGGTGGGGAGGAAAGGAATTGGCGAAGAAGAGGAGAGTAACAGAGATAAGCAGGGGGGTGGAAACCCCGGGAGGGAAGGGAAATGCCGAAGGCGCAGAACGCAGCTAGAGGAGGGACGCGGAAGAGGTAGGGCGGGAACCGGACTGCGTCCCGAGCGGGAGGGCCCGGGCTGGGCTCCGTTCGAGCGCGCCGCTAAGCCCGGGGCCGAGCCCTCGGCAGCAGAGCTGCGTCCCTTGGCTCGGCCTCCGCCCACGGCCCCACCCCCACGACACCCCACCCCAACCCAGGTGGCCGCCTCGGGGAGGTAGGAGCCGCGGGGATGCTGAGTTCTGCCTGCCTTCGGCCAGGGATCTGCACCAGCCGAGACTGAGCCACGGCGGGGGCAGCCCACGGCAGGGTGGCTCGCCAGGCTGGGTGGGATGGGCCCGTTTTACTGGAGGTGGTGTTTGCAGGAGGGGAGGGGACAGGGGCCACTCGGGGCATCCCTGAGCACCGCGGGCCGGGCTGGGGGCCGGGAGTGAAGATGCGAGTCGAGCTCCAGGTTCTGTTTCTTGCTGGCGGCCGCCGGGCGCCAACTGCAGCCGCGCGAGCCCGCTGCCCCCTCGGTCTCGGCAGTCCTTCCCCGGCGCTGGGGAGGCACCCGCCCCCAACCCAGGTCCTGAGTTGCGACGATCTCGGGGGGGCCCGGGAGCCGAGCGGAGAGGGAGGCGGTCTGCGCGCCTCGACTTACCCCGCGCGCCGACGGCACGGAGCGCAGGGGCCCCTCCCAGGGCGGGGGTTCCCGCCTGCCCCGCGACCTCACCTCGGCGTCGGGCCCGGCCTTGGGCCGCAAGGGCAGCTGCGGGCGTGGGCTGCACAGCGGCCGCATCCCCAGCCAGCCCAGAGGCGCCTTCTCGCCCTTTCCTCCCCGGGTCGGGGACCTAAACTCCCGGAACCCCGTGCGGGGCGGAGAAGACAAAACAGTCCATGCTGTCCGCCCACGGCGCCAGAGGAGCTTCTCGGGGGCGCTCCAGATTCGGGGGTGTCGCCTCCCCCAGTGACTTGCGGGAGTGGATGCCAGGCTGGGCCTCTTGACAGTTTCATCGCTACTTCTAATTTCTCCTTCGCTTTGCACTGGGGGAGCTGCCCCCTCCTCTTGGAGAAAGAGGCCGCGCCTGCACCCAAGCGAAGGGAATGCTCGGGTGACCCGGGGAATGGGGCTGTCTGCCCTTGGTGCGCGACCTGGGGCCAGGAGTTAGAGGTTTCTGTTGCATCAGAGAAATACAACGGCGTCAAGGAGAATAAACGTATAGTAGGACTGGGCCTAAACTTAATTTTAAAAAAGTCTTAAATAGTCCAGTTTGCCTTTTTGCTTCTACTGAAAACATTACTATTTCTCAGCGGTAGAGAAGGGATAAAGGTGATGGATGGGTCACCCTATGCTGGCGTCTAGTTTGCCTTCATTTCCTTCGTTTCTCCCGCGGTCGTCCCAGCAGTGTCCACATAAAATATTTTCTTCTGTAGAACCCTTGCAATAAAATCGGATTTTTCTATTTGGATGATTCTACGTCAAAGACAGTAGGCAGCGGCGCCCGGCTTTGCCAGTGATTAACGGGGAAGGACATTTCCTACAATAAGGTAGAATCAATGCAGTGCCCACAAGCCATTGATTTCCACCCCTGTGTCGTCAGCTTGTTGTTCACTTTCTCCTAAGATTATGGCAATAATAATAACAACCAGGACACAAACAGCTCTTGAGAAGTCGCTTGTAACTACTTCTTGGAGGTGAGACACACGGCACACCACCCTGTGGACCTATGTTTTATTTTTGCCAGAGGAGCGGCAGAATTGCCTGGAGTTTTAAAAAAAATGATCTATTTACAGACTTGCTAATGCCTCTGCAGAAATCCTGTTTATCAGCCCAATAGTTGTGACAGGGTTAGAAAACCATTTTAAACTGTTAATCGGCCACAAAAAGGGTCCCAGATTGACGCCTTTCACCTACCTTTGAAAGGCTATAAAAGCGATGCTGTACATTGGGATGAAATTAGACAGCGACAAAATCATTACCTTGACTTCCCACAGTAAAGACAGCCTTAAAGAGGGGCTATTGATGGTTTCAAATTACATAACGGTGGTTTAAAAGTTCTTCCTCTGGGCTCACAGAAAGCAGTTTTAAAGTGTGAACTCTTCAAAGAACAAACAGCCACTGTCATTCAAACGCTGACATGCAGCTGCCTTTTAATTTTATTTATTGCAAAACGGCTATTGAGGGAAAAAAGAGAAACACAAAAACAAAAATCCCAGCAAGAGCAGGCCGAGCCCAAAGAGAATCATGTTCGGGTTATATTTCACCAAGCTCCCTGGGCGCACACTTGGCCCGGAAGCTCGGAGGGCGCGACCTTTTCCTCCGCGACGGGACATGGAGTGGAATTCGTAGCCTCACGTGTGGGAAGAGCTCCGCGAGTGTCACTGGGTACGGTCTGCCCACTGCTTCTGCAGATTTTAAATCTGGACACAGTCTCCTCTAGGCTAGAAGGGAAGGCTTTTCCCACACAGCATCGATTCCGGGGGTGGGGTGGGCCTGGGGATGGGTCCTGGCGCTAAAGGTCAGCCCTCCCACCCCCGCCCCTCTGGATTGGCTCCAACCTGGCCGAGGGTGGGCATCCACCTTACATCTGACCTTTCCCCGATTTCTAGGTAAATCCGGAAGGCGATCGAAAGATAGCGGCCCTTTCCTTTGCCAAAGGGGCATCTGTATTTTTGCGGGCTGTCCCCTCAAACCCCATCCTCCTCGTAACTCCACCCTTGCGCGCAAGGCCTGCAAAAACCCTATGGGACACCCCGCCGCCCCAGCTCACGCTTCTTAAGGCCAAGTCAGTGGTCGAAAACCAACCAGGTGGCAGCTGTCTTTACCGAGCAAAGACATTCAAAGACGGCCGCACCGAGCGCAGCGTGCGGTGGGAGAGGAGCGCAGCCCCTTTAGCGTCTTGGGGCGAGAGGGCTGTTGGGCTCTGGAGCGCTCAAGGAGCAACTTTGCAGCGTACTTGAGAGACCAGAGGGGAGTCGGAGAACCGGCGGCAAGCTGCGGTTCGGCCACATTCGCTACGCAGCACTGCCCCCTGGTATCCTGCGCCGAAACTGCCCCGCTAGACGGCTGCGGATCTCCCTCCTCCGCAGCCCGGACCAACATTTTCTCCTTTCTTGGCCACAAGCCCTGCCAGAGAAGCTGGCCCGGAGGCCTCAAGAAAGCCCTCGTGCCGAGCTCCAAAGCCTTCCTCCCCGCCCCACCCCAGGCACTCACCTCCCCAAAGAGGACTGAGGGCGAGGGCTGCCAGACCAGGCCCCAGTGCGGCCCGCGCCCCTTCTTGACTCAGGCACCCAAGTCCGGGCTGATGTCTACTCAGGAGGCCGCTGAGTAGATGTGGGCCGCTGGAGATGTGGGATCTGCTAGGAGGCCTCGAAGAGCGGGGAAGGCTTGTGTACACAGAAACTCATTTGGGGCTGGGAATGTTCATTCTTTAATGAACACCAGCTCCCTGGGCATCTTTTTTTGGCATCTGGGCTTTGCACAGAAGAAAGAAAGCGGGAGGCAGAGTTGGGTTCTTCCTTGCACCCCGAAGTGGGAGAGATGGGCAAGGTATCTGGTGACCCACTCCAAACACCAGGGTGAGACTTGGGAGGGCCCAGAGTCCTGCCCAGTTTGTCCCTTCCTACCAGCCCTGGCTGGCCCTGGCTTCCTGCAGGCGCTGGGAGGAAGACTGCCCTCTTTTCCAACCCATGCTGGGCATCTGGTGCCCGGCGTGGGTATCGGGCCCAAGACACCCACCACCAACTGGAGGATTGGTCCCAGGCTTGGGGGCTAGGCTTGATGGACAGGTAGGTGTTTAGATCGCTGGACATAGGGAGGGAGCTCAGGCTCTGGAACCAGATCTGGTGGGGGGTACCAGCTTGGTTGGTCACTGACTGTGTGACCTTGAGACCTTCGGCTTCTCTGTACATCATTTTCCTTGTTAGTTTTTCAGGATGTTGTGAGAATTAATTGAGATAATTTCCTTAAAGTGCCGGCATGTGCTCAAAGTCACCGTTGGTGATCCCAGGTGTTCCCTGCAGGAAAGTGCCCCAGAAAGCATCCCATACGGGGGCCGCCTGCTCCACCACACTGGTGCTAACTCCAGTTTTCAGGGGGGGATGATACAGAGCAGTGACAGCCCTGAAGGCTGTGCACTGGAGTCTGGATGCCTCCCTGGTCTCTAACACCAGGGCCCAGACTTTGCTCACTTCTCTCAGCTCCGGAAAGGTAGTCATCCTCGCTTATGAGGGCATCTAGCGATGAAAACACTGGCCTAACACCTGTCGCACACCCAGCCTTAACCTGCACCAGATACAGGGCTAAGAGCTGTGCATTCACTATCGCATCTCATCTTCACAATGCCGGGACAGAAGTAGTTAAGTTTTTAAAACTCCCTTTTACAGAGCAGGAAACAGGGCTCAGAGAGATTGGGTAACTTGCTGAAGATCACACAGTAAATGTGGCACAGCAGGGATTTGGACCCAGCGTTTTTTTCAGAGGCCAAGCCCCCTCAGGTGTGACATTAGAAAGCACAAGCTTTCGCTCTTTGGTTTCCACTCACTCTACATTCTTTAAACTGCAATTTCCTCTGCCCTCCGTTGGCACCTGCGGACGCTGAGGCACGATCCCGGGAATCTCGGGCCTTGGCGCGCATTTTCGCTCAGTTAATTAGTTCCCCGGGCGTCCTGAGACCCTTTGGTCGAGTCCTTTTCGGACTCTAGTCCCCTAGGCGATTTCAGATCAGACTGACCCACCCGAGCACCGCGACAAAGGGCCGGAGAAGAAACCCCTCCCCTCCCTGGAGGCTCAGCTCAGCTCAGCGGTCCAGAGGAACCATTTAAGAACGTAGGTGAAGCTACTCCTGTTGAGTCTCGGGGAGGCTGGGAGGAGCACGGAGCCGGGAAATTTCGGGACTCCTCCGGGTGCCAAGCCGCGGGGGAGCTCTCTCTCTCCACAACCCGGTATGAAGCTCTCTAGGACGGGGACGGGGACGGGGCGGGTGCTATACTGAGTGTAACAGTAGGTTCGCGGCAGTCAGCTACCGAGACCCCATTGAGAATGGACTTGGACTTGGGGTTCCCGGGCCAGCTGCTCCCTAGAGCTGTCCCTGAGCGCCGCCCCCCGCCCCCCAGTCAGCAAATCTCTAGTGAGCGCCTACTGGGTGCCAGGCCCTGCACCCCAGGGCCCTCACTCTCTGTCCTGACCCCTGCCCTCCAGTGAGGTCGACTTGAGGGCGCCCCCAGCGCTGGTCCGAGTGAGCCTTCCGGGGGGGCCCGCGCTTTCCAGGCTTAGCTGGGTCGCACCCCGCCCACCCTTCACCCAACTGCGGCCGCCCCGCCTAGCCCCGCCGTCGGGCCACGCTGGGCCAGGCGACCCCTGGCGGCAGGAAGCCGCGCACTCGTCGCCCTTGCGGCTCCGGGCTGAGCCTGCCCGCCGCCCCCGCCCACCCGGGAGCCCTCGCTTGCCTCGCCCACCCTCGCACTTCCCACGGAGGTGGCCAGCCTTGTCCCCAGAGACCGTCCGAGAGTCACTCAAGGCTTTCCTTGACTGGCCCGGGCGCGCTGCTGCCCCAAGGCCCCCACGTTCTCCAGCCGCAGGCCCGGTTCTCCCTGGTTAGAAACCAGCGACGCCAGGTAACGCCGCCCCCCACTGTCCAGCTGCAATTGGACGCCAGGCCGCTCGGAGGCAAGCGCTGTGGTTGAGAAAAGACAAAACCCACCCGCCCAAGTTCAGGGGGTGAAGGAAAACTGTATTCAACCTGGGTTTTTGGAAAGTGTCCCCACTCAACCACCGCCAACACACTCTTGTGTCCACCTCCCCTTGCCCGTATCTTGTGAACCGGAAGGGCAAATACGCCGCAGTCTTCTCGGCGGTCACACGTGTGTTCCCGATGCCATCTGCCCACGTCTCTGTGCGAAGCAGCTTCTCTCCCTCGAAAATCCCCCCGGGAAGACGCGATGGAGAGAGAGGGCTCATCCGAACCAGAATTTGGAAGAAAACGCCCTGAGAGCTGTTCAGAAACCCAGCAAGCTTCATTTTAACCGAAACTCCTGGTTAAAGCTTCTTGGGTTTCATGTGGGTTTCAGGTCTGGGGTCAGAACGACCTGGATTTGAATTTTGACTTTGTCACTTAATAGCTGAATGACTTGGGCAAATTACCTTCTCTCTAAGCACCAGGTTTCTCTCCTATTACAATAGTGTTACCTCACTGGTTGTCATAAAGATGAAAAAATCACGTGTGTAAAGAACTTAGGATAGGCCAGGGAACTGCATCTTGATTATTTCTTCTAAAGCTGGAGTTCGATGAGATTTTAGCTAATGAAGTTTTGAAAACTGGATTTGATTTGGGTGCAAGGATGAGACTGGAGGCAGAGATATTGTTGTGAGGTCAGTTTTTAATCCTGGGAGGGCTGAACTCACCAAGGAGCATTAGGTGGGGTGGGAGCCTGCATCAGTGAGAATAAGTCAGGTTGGGAGTTAGGACCCCAGGATTCTCCAAGGACCCTCCCAAGCCTAAGAGTTTTCTTGTACCTGCCTTGGGGCAGGGTTGGTCTTTCTGCTCTGTGCGCTTGAACCCAACAGGGGGCCAGGCACTCAGGGCCGGTGCTGCCTGCTGAATGAGTGGTTAATTTGATTCATCCCAAATGGGGCCTCACACAGGTTATCTTTCCCTTTGCTTCATTAACTCCTGCCTTCTCTGAATGGGTCAAATTCCCCGTCATGTGCTCTCGGAGGACCGTACACCTTCTCTTCAGGAGGACTTATCACTGTTAAAACTTCACATTTATTCGTGTGATCATCAGATTGTCTTTTTTTGCTGTAAGCTTCACGGCTGTTTTTTTGTCCCTGTATTCTCAACAGTTAATACAATGGATAACGGTTGAATGGCAATGAAGTGGCTTTTTTTGTAGCTAGATTCAGAAAGTAGTTTAACCCTACCCCTCACCCTAATTAGCAGTCATGGTAGGTAATTCACAGTATACTCTTTCAATATGTTGTAAAGAAATTAGCCTCCAAATGCACTACCAGGCAAGCTATTCTAGAGGTGACAGAATAGAAAGGCACGCAGACCAAGTTAAATGCTTGAATCTCACAGATTATTGTAGAAATTTAAAACCCACACAGGAAGAAGGAAGAGGAAAGAGATGGGGTATGTTAGCACCAATACAGTAAGGTGTAAGCAGGTGGAAGGACCACTCTCAGAATCATGGGTTATGTAATATGCAATGTTCATGTCCCCTTCTCCCTCCCCTCCCCTGCTCTCCATATTAACCTTCCCCCTTAATGATGTGGTTACAAGGACTAGAGTTGGGGGTGAGTAATGGGATAACAGATACAAGGTGCCCGAGGCAAAGACACACACTTTCGCCATTAGAGAGCCATGGTCAAGTTCACCTGGCCACAGCAGGAGCTCTACTATTAGCTTGCTGAACGTCTAAGGGTTTAGCTGTGCTTCACGGGCAGAACACAGTTGGAACCATAATGGTGTCACCAGTGGGCGGCTGGTATAGAGGATAACATAGCTGCCAGTCCTGAGGTGGCATGATCGTACCTTATAACTTGGTGTTTTTGTCTGTATCTGTACTTAGCACTCTGGTTTGTTAGGCAGTCTTCCATTTACTGGAAAGATACAATCAAATAATCCACACAGTCATATGAAATGTGATAAACACCAGGAAGCTGGGGGTGGGGGTGGGGGAAATCTGCTGTCCCAAGAACATGAGATGAACAGTCAGGGAGAGCTTCCCAGAGGAGGTGGCATTTGAGCTGAGATCTGAAAGGAGAGTTCCATAGTCCTGAGGTTTCAGAAATTCCTAATAAATAAACATCAAGGTCTATTGCTTTCCGCCATCCAGTTCTCAGTCATATTTAGCCTGTTTTCTATCTGACTTTCCAAAGGAACACTAACCTGTTCTAGTCCCCCAAATGTGTAAATGTTATGTTTTACACAACAATAAGAACGAAACACACCTATTGGCAAAAGACACTGCAGAACAGTGTTTAGGCTTATAAATGGTTCTAACTGGGATCAACAGCCTATAATTAGACTTTAACAATCCAAGAGAGGAGTAATGTGCACCCTGCAGGACACATTGGCGTCTTTTTCTTTAGTTCTGCAGGTTTGGTGGGTAGATTAGCCCCCGACTTGCCTCCTACAATAACTGTCCCACCGAGGTAAACATGTCACAAACAAGAACAATGAGATCACCAATAATATAACACTAATACTATAAACAAAAGAAACGCCACCTTTGGCTCTGGTGCAATGAAAAACACAATGTGGACCAACTAACAGGGCTATTTAAAAAACAAATTACTCACGGCCAAGCTTCTTAGCTCTCCAAACACAATTTTCTGGGAACCTTGGTACGAGGAGAAGTTTTTCCTGAAAGGGACCCGCCTCTGCTGCTCTTTGGATGGTGCTCTGCTTACAGATCTGAGGCCTTGGACAAAGAAGAAAATGCCCCCCACAGACCCACCTCGATGCTTATTCTCATGTATTCCTCTTTATTTCCTCCCAAATGGAGACATTTCTAGGGTCACAGTTTACCGTAAATGGAGAGTCTGAAAGCACATCCCCATCAATGACATTTTCCAGAAACCTCAGGCTTTTCCCAGATGCCTAAGCCCTCTGATCACAGACCACACTTCCTTGATAAGGACTTTTTTCTGTACTTTGTTGAAGAATGTATAGATGGGTAACAGAATATTAGTTATAGTGGATGTTTTAAGAAATTACTTGGTCTAGCCCCTTCAATTTGTAAATGGGGAAACAGACCCCAGGTGCAGACGAGAAGACATGAAAGGCCTTGCTGTGAAGAAAGTGCAACATATGCTTATACAAATAAATGAGACAGACTTGGGTATCAAGCAAGATGCCTGGCTGGTTTCGTCTGGATATTGCAATTTGCCCCCATTCCAAGAATCAACTCATCGGACCAAGGGTTGAGTAGCCAGAGTCCTCAATTAGCTTCCTTGTGACTTGACAAGAGGGACAGAGACAAGGACCAAGCCCACTGTCTAGAAATGGAATGAGTGTGTTTATAATGGGATGACTGGTTTTTGTAGTAGAAGGGATGTTACATTGGATAGGACCTTTGAGCCAACTCAAAACTGACCCAAGAAGCGAAAGGCCTTTATTGGATCACATAACAAAAAAGTCCAGGGAAATACTCATTTCAGGCATAGCTATATCCGGAGACCAATGGTATCATCAGTTAGTCACTCTCTGTTTCTTGGGTTCCTCATGGTGACAAGATTGCTGCCAGATATTCCAAGCCTGCATGCTCTCAGGTTTCTCAAGTGCTGCGAAAGAGAGTGCCTGTCTCTTAACGATCACAGCAGGAGTCTCAATGCTTCTGACTGGGCCATGTGCTCCAAATCACTGTGGCCAAGAGAAAGCAAGGCTCCAAATGTTCAAGTCTAAGTTGCATGTCCATTCCTGACACAGGTGAAACATCGTACTAAATATGAGGGAGAGTGGTCCCTCTTAGGAAAACTGAGGTATTGGGAGAAAGCAGATAGGGTGATGGACAGCAAAACCAAAGACATCCACCATAGATGCAAAATTGGATACAGGATATGACTTAGAGCATCAGCCTTCTAGTGGCAGCACCAGGTCATGTGGGTTCTGGAATCCAGATGGTTATCCAGAGATTCCCCCAAGCTCAGGCACAGCTTCTTGATCAAAGTGAAGTGCCTCGGACTAGCATTGTCTCCTCCCTGAGGTAGGCTTGTAAAGTCAATAGTTTGACTTCAGGACTGTCAATTCTGCAGATTTGTAATATGGTTCCTGATTCACCAGACTTTTGGATGCTGGCAAGCCTCAGTTTCCTCATCTGTCTAATGGGGATAATAGAACGAAAGTGAAAGCTTTTTGCAAACCAGAAAATACCATTCAGAGGGCATGAGGGTGGCTGGGGAAGTCAGGGTCCCCGGCCACAAAGCCAATGGCATGGATGTTCTAGGCCATTTCAGATGAGGTGCAACTACTGTGTGGGTGAAACAGTTAAGGGATCTACCCATCTCTGAACCAAGACCCTGTGCACACCGTCTCAAAGAGAGTCTGAGTTTTTAACCATGCACTAGAAGAAAGGGAATGCAAATGCACCCTTCGTTCACAGAGCTCCAGAAGGCGAGGGCGTGAGTCATGAATGTCACCTGAGACCTGGGGGAAGGAGATAAGACCCAGGACAGCAGCAGCCCCTGGTGATCCTGTCACCTGACTTGGCAAGCACTCAGAGGTGCCACTCAGGGAACATGTGCTGGTGCAGGCCAGGGGGCGGCTGAGGGGTGAACCCAGAGTGTTGGTTGCAGTCACCTATCAGCCTTGCAAGAGAAGCCTGGGGGACATCTGTCTTCGGAAGCCTTTCCAGATGTCTCCAGGAGCAGCTGCCGTTTCTGAGCGGTCATGCACTCCTCTGATGTCCCCTGAGTGCAGGAACAATGCATGCGACCATACTGACAGATCCACTTCCCTGTTGGCCTACTGGCCTCCTTCAAGTCAGGAGCCCACAACAGCAATTTGTGCTGAGCCCCCAAACCTGAAAGTCGGGGCCAATTCTCTCTGCCCCTCCCCCACCCTGCTAGGTTGCCCCCCAGTTCTGCATGAAAACCAAAGGCCCCTGGGCCCAAGGCAGCATCCCTCTTCACAGTTCTGTCTCCAAACACATTAAAAAAAAGGGAAATTTCTGCAGAAGCAAAATAATCTTGAGAAGAAGGAAAAAGCAGCTGTGATGTCCTCACACGGTAATAAGGATGAAAACCTCGTGAACTCCGATGATTCTAATCAACAAGTGATCTAAGGTGGGATTTGTCATGCTCTTGGATGCAGCTGCTGTATCTCCTCCCTGGGAATCTCGTCACTTCATCCTGGCAGCAGAGCACCACACTGCTGCATACCCACCCCAACTGAGATGAGAATCTGCAGTAAAAAGGAGGCATGGGGAATCTAGCAGCTGGAAGCAATTTCCACTTTAATTTCAATGCCTATATAACAGTCTGTCACATCAGTGTTGTCATATGTTCATGGGTAGCTTGGAAAAGAGGGGCCTGAGGAGTGGGGCTGGCACTCCTGTGGATGTTGGAGATAGAATCTGGGCTTGGTTCTGGTTGGGAGGGCAGTTCCTGAGGCTGTGAATCCAGGCGGGGAGAATGCTGGCATCCCATCCTCTGAAGAGAGCACCATGGGCAGATTATAAAGGCAGGACTTCCGCTGTGGGGATCATTTGAGTCTGAAATATTCATGGGAAACTCATGGAGGAGGGCAGCCATTCTGTAAATCTACGGATCCAGCATCATTCTGCCACGTGTACTTGTCACCAAGTAGGAATGAAGTAAAACCGTTAGGGGGTTTTAACTGGTCTTTGGACTGGCTGAAGGCAGAAAGCAGCCTTTCCCCCTCTTCCTTCATAAATGACAAGGAAGCAAAATTCAGGCTTGTTCTTTGAGCTCCCTCTGGTGGCAATTACCAAAAATAATCCAGCTCTGTGGGGTTTGCGGGGAGTTCGTGACACAGTGGTGGCCTGCGTTTTCAGTAAGAAGCTATAGGAGAAAAGATCCTCTACCCTTTTAGTAGTGGGGCAAAGGGTCCACTGTCTCCCTCTGCAAGGTGGCCGCCCTTCGGATTCTGAGGAATTGGAATTCCTTCCGATGTCCAGCCCGGCTGATGTGCATGTATCCTGGGGTGAATGGTTCCTGCAGAGGACTTGGAAATCTGCTCTGTGCTGCTTTGGCGCTTGTATTACCCTTTCCTAGATTGGTCTCAGTTTCTCAACCAGATTGACAGCTTCTCCAGCGCTGAGATGGCATCTTAATCACCTTTGAAGGATGCCTCCTTCCCTCCAGCATCCAGCAGGGGGCTTTGCTGATTGGAGTGTTTCCTGGAGGAACGCTAGAGCCGGGGCAGGTCACAAGGTGACCTGCCTGTGTGCCTCTGAGGCTGATGCTGGGTGATCGACCACATCAGCTGCTTGCCTGCCCCGTGCCGACTGCGTTCTCATAGGTCTTGACAGATGGTGGAGGCTTTGACCGCTTGTCAGCCCTGCGTGGACGCTCGTCCCTAGTCACTGGTCTTGGACCGCCAGCTCTGACTCTGAGTGCCGGGCTTTTCTGCTAATGCTTTTGCCTTGGGAGATGGGAGCCAGGAGCAGCAAGGTGGGAGTTCGAAGGCAGCCGTGAGGTTGGAAGAGAGACTTGCCCTGCCACAATCACAGCGAGAAGTGCTTACGTCAATACGCAGACATGACTTGCTCTGAAAGCTCGGGGGAAGGTCGAGGAAAGCTCGAGAGAGCAGGAGGCTGTGGTACCAAGAGCATCAGACATGAAAACATTAGACCTGGGTTCCAGGCCTCGCTCTGTGGCTCTGGGCTGCTCACTGAACCCAATTTCTATATTTATATAAACTTGATGGACATGTTTTCCAAAGATCCTTTTCCAGATCCAATATTCTTTTCAACATACATACTATATATTTTTAAATAGCTGATGATGTGTTCAGTAGGCTGGGGTTATTTGCTACCACTTTCAATGATGAAAACTGGAATCTGCAACTCAAGAATTCTAATTTGTCTTCTTAACTGGTGGGGCATTGCCTGGACACCACTGCCCCCTTGTGGCAGCGAATCTAATTTTGTAGTAGTGTGGTGAGTTCAACAATTTATAAAGCCTTATAAACTTGGGTTTATAAAGGGGCTGGAGAATGTCCCCAAAGCTTTATTCATCCCTGGAAGGAATGCATGCTTGTAACTAGATCAGATTCCCCCCTAATGCCTTGGCCTTACTTCAAGATAGTGATTTAGAGGCAATCTTTAAGTGGATTTACAGCCAGATTACCTAAATCCACTCATAAATTGACTCACAGATTAAAATTTGCAAGCTTCTGAGACCTGGTACGCTCCTGCTTCAGAGTGGATTCATTAAAAAGAGACGTGACACCGGGGGCACTTGTAGGTATTACACATCCCATTTGTATGAAGACAATTTTTTCTTTTCATTGAGGTAAGATTTATATAACATAAAATCAACCATTTTTTAAAATTGAAGTATAGTTGATTTACAATGTTGTGTTAGTTTCTTGTGTACGGCAAAGTGATCCATATATATATATATTCTTTTTCATATTCTCTTCATTATGGTTTATAAAATCAACCATTTTAAAGTAAACAATTCAGTGGCATTTAGTACATTCACAATGTTATGTAACCATTTAGTTCCAACACTTCTATCATCTCAAAAGAAAACTCCCTACCCAGGCGGTTAGTCCCCATTCCCCCTGGAACCTGGAAACCACCGATTTGCTTTCTGTCTCTATGGATTTACCTTATTCTAGTAAATGAAATGGAATCATACAATGTTTGTCCTTTTGTATCTGGCTTCTTTCACCTAGTGTAAGGTTTTTGAGGTTCATACACGTTGTAGCATGTAACAGTACTTCATTCCTTTTTATGGCTGAATAATATTCTCTTGTATGTCTACCACTCGTTCATAGATGGCCATTTGGGTTGTTTCCACCCTTTGACTATTGTGAATAGTGCTGCTATGAACATTCACGTACAGGTGTGTGTTTGAGTCCCTGTTTTCAATTCTTTGGGGTATGTATCTAGGAGTGGAACTTCTGGGTCATACAGTAATTCTGTGTTTAACTTTTTGATGACCCAAGTCCTCAGGAAGATGACATGTTCTAGCATCTAACAATTCCTACCAACTCCTTGTTTATTCTCCCAGATCTCTTACAGGTTTGCCAGCTGGCTGGTCTGCCTTTGCTTGGATGGGGGCGGGGAGTTCTGGCTGGCTCCACATGTCCCACACAAACAGCTCCCAGAGATGTTAAGGTGCATAGCAGAATCCCAATCCATGCAAACGCATTAAAAAGCCATTTCTGGGGACTTCCCTGGTGGTCCACTAGTAAAGAATCTGCCTTCCAATGCAGGGGATGCAGGTTCGATCCCTGGTCGGGGAACAAAGATCCCACATGCCGCAGAGCAACTAAGTCCACGTGCCACAGCTATTGAACTCGCGTGCCTCAGCGAGAGAGCCCGCGTGCCACAAACTACAGAGCCCACGCGCCCTGGAGACCGCATGCCACAACTAGAGAGAGAAAACCTGCACGCCATAACTAGAGAGAAGCCCGCGCACTGTAACTAGAGAGAAACCCGAGCAGACGGTGCACCATAAGGAAAAGATCTCGCATACCTCAACAAACATCCCGTGTGCCGCAACTAAGACCCGATGCAGCCAAAAAGGAAGCCATTTCTGGCATCACATCTGCTACTATTTTCATTGGCCAAAGTCACATGGACAAGCCCAACTTTAATGGAAAAGGGATATAATAGTTGCCGGCTCTGTTGGGAGGCACTGCAAAGTCACAGGGCAGAGGGTGTGGCTGTATCATGGTATTAGAGGCAAAGAGTAAGGAACAGGAACAATTATACTCACCATCCCCAGTAAGCCTTGTTATCTCTTTGTAACGGGCTGACTGGGGTTATTTTAAAAACTTACTTTTTCTATGTCATATTTACATTGTATCAAGGGCATTCATGATCTTGATGCAAATGTGTTTGCACTGTGGGATATTTGCAGTTAGAGAACCCTCACACCACAAGGCCAGGACAGCCAAGCATCCTGACTGCTGGAAACGCCTCTGGGGAAGCTGGGCTTGCACTGTGTGGAAACCTCCAGCCTCCTTTAACCCAGACCTCTTAAGGAATGTGAATCAATAAGTGGCATAAATTATTCACCTCAAGGAACGTTTTCAGAAATGAACAGCAGGCTGGAGAAATCACCAGCAGGGTATTCATTCTTTTCAGTGTTTGGACCTCTGCTCACCTTCTGAATGGCTGGGCATTTCTAAACTATTAAAAATTCAGATCTCAGAGTAGAACGAATATAAGTTGTGCTTAAATTTCAAGGCAACTCCGAGTTTCCTTTTCCACCTCTTCTGCAGGGTCAGGGGAATGAGCATGTAGGCACAGTCTTGTTTGTGGGAGATGCCTCCGGCCCCCTCTGTGATGTGATCTCAGGGCTGTGGAAAGGGCCTATCCTCTGTTCAAAACGGTCTTTTCTACCTGTCTTCCAAGATATCAGAAATTCATTCCACCTCTAAAAACCATTCTGAGGGCTTTGCCTCTTTGGAAGACTCCATTCAGAATGCAAAACTTCAGGAGGGGAGGGGAGGGGAGGAAAGTTAACATTTATCAGACACCTATTATGTGGATGCATCCTCACCCACAAGATAGATATGCTTTGCAGATTTGCTTTATTAGTTTTTCCTTTTAAATAATTAATATATTACAGAAATATGCAATATTGGAAAATAAAATTAAAAAAAAAAGAAAGAGTCTCTGCATTCCAGCCCTCAGAGATAATCTCTGGTAACGGTGTGGTGCATAACCCTCCAGAATGTTCTCTATGCTGATACTCACGAGTATTTGCATCTCACTTGACCTGTCAGTAGCACTTGACTGGATTGATGACTCTAGGCTGTCCTGGCTTCAGAGATGGAATTCCCCATGATTTCCCACTTACTACTCCGGCTGCCTGACCGCAGTGGCTTCTGTAGGTTTCTCCTCTCCTTGCCCCCTATGTTGGAGCTTCTCAGGGCTCAGCCATGGGCCATCTTTTCTACTCATTCTATACGTGTTGGGAAATCTTGTTCACTCCTTTACCATCTCCGTGTACCATCATATACTATCTGCCTAATTATGGATCTCCAGCCTTCTCTCTTCTGAGCTCTGACCTAAATACCCAAGTGCCTTCTGACATTTTTCACTAATATGCCTTATAGGAACTCCAAACTTACTTTTGAGTGAGAAGTTGATCTCTCTCTTTCAAAATCTGCTACTCTTCCATCTCAGCATTTGGGACTTCCGTCTCCTGAATTATGATGATATTTTTCTCTTCCCCTCCCTCAATCCATCATTAAATCCTGTCAATTCTGCCTGCGAATATATCCACATATTATGACATCCACATTTTACCAAATCTAAGATGTGTTGCTGCTGACACTTAATCTTACCAGGAGGTGTCAATGGAATGTTTTCACCACACAACAACCTCACAATTGTTTCATGGTTGATAGCAATTGAAAGATGCTATTGATTGAAGAGTACTTTTCAATTTCAGAGAAGTATAAATGTGAAAAAAATGTGGATCTTAGAGTCGGTGAAATAGAGAATATTAAATCTATCTCTGTCAGCACTATTCTAGCCTAAGCCATCTTCCATCTGGACTCCCTGTCTCTTCTCTCAGACCTCACATCTACCCTCCTCAAGACTTCTGTTCTCCCATTTATTCATTGGTAAGTCCTGCTTACCTCCAAAATATATCTGGATTCCAATAACTTCACACTATCTTCCCTGCTATGACCCTAGTGCAGGCCCCACCATCTCTTGCCTGGATAACTGGTTTACTTTCCTCCTCCTCCAAGCCAGAGGGATCTTTCTAAAGAGTGAAGCAACCACATCACCCTTCATCTCGACACTCTCCAGAGGTTTCCATTTGTACCTGGGATCCACTGCGTGGCCATCAAGGGCCTACTGAGGGTCCCGCGTCTGCTGCTCCATTCTCCTTGGTCTCCATTTGGCACCTTGCTCCCTGTGCGTCAGCCACCTGGGTTCTACTCATTTCCATCTGAGGGTTTTTGCACTTGCCATTCTGTCTGATTCAAAAGCTCTTATCCTGGATCTTTGCACAGTTCGGGGACAGCTCAAATGTCACTTCTGAGGAGAGGCCTTTCCCAGACCAGCCTCAGTAAAGCTGCCCCCCACCCCCACTCCCATCCGCCCTGCCCGCCCACCGAGTCACATTCTACCACATTTAATACCTGACAGTATCTGATTCATGTATTTATTTCTTTTTCTCCCCTCACTAGAATGTAAGCCCCTTGAGGGCAGACACTCTGTCTTGTTCCCTGCTACCACCTCAGCACCTTAGTGCTTAACCCAGTACAGGCACTCAATAAATATTGATGAAATGTTTAGTTGATGTAATTTCCTAATCCCTACTTCTTCTTTTGTTCTTCACCTCTCCTCCTAAACTCAATTGCTAGACAGACTGACCTTTTAAAAACAAAAATTCCGACCCTGTTACTGCCCATTGCAACCCTTAAATAATGCTGTAGCAGCGTCCCACTATATCGGATCTGTTGTATTTTCATTCAGTTCAAAATGCTTTCTAATTTCCCTTGTGACTTCTTCTTTGACTTATAGGTTATTCAAAAGTATGTTATTTAGTTCCCAAATATTAAGGGGACTCCCAGTTATCTTTTTGTTACTGATTTTTAATTTAATTCCGTGGCGACCAAAGAACGTACTTTGTATGACTTAGATCCTTTTACATTTATTGAGACTGGCTTTATGACCCCAAATATGATCAATCTCCATAAACATTCCATGTGCCCTTGAGAAGAATATGTATTCTGTGGTTGTGAGGAGGACTTTTCTGCAAATGTCAATGAATCAATTTGGTTGATAGTGTTGTTCAAGTCTACTATGTCCTTGCTGATCTTTTGCCTACTTTTATGAACTATTTAAAGAGGGGTATTGAAATTTCCAGCCACAGTTGTGGATTTGTTTATTTCTCCTTGAATTTTATCAGTTTTTATTTGATGTATTTTGTAACAGTCTTTATTTTAAAGTCTATTTCGTCTGATGTGAGTATTGCTACTCCCCCTTTCTTTTGATTTCCATTTGCATGGAATACCTTTTTCCAACCCCTCACTTTCAGTTTGTATGTGTCTCTAGATCTGAAGTGGGTCTCTTGTAGACAACATATATACAGGTCTTGTGTTTGTATCCATTCAGTCTACCTCTTTGGGTAGGCTGAAATCTACCAGATTTAATTTAAATGTAAATCTGTTTACATTTAAAGTAATTACTGATGTGTATGTTCTTATTGCCATTTTGTTAATTGTTTTGGATTTGTTTTTGTAGGTCTTTTTTCTTCTTTTCCTCTTTTGTTCCCTTCTCTTGTGATTTGATGACTATCTTTAGTGTTGTGTTTGAGCTCCTTTTTTTTTGTGTGTGTATGTCTATTATAGATTTTTCATTTGTGGTTACCATGAGGTTTTGATATAGCAGTCTGTATGTATATATGATTGTTATAATTTGCTGATCTCTTAATTTCAAATGCATTTCAAATATCCTGTGTTTGTACTTTCCTCCTCTCACAATTACTGGTTTTTGATATCATATTTGTGTGTGGGTAATCTCCTACCTTTACCATCTGTTTGCCTTTACCAGTGAACTTTCCCATTTCATAATTTTCTTGTTTCTAGTTGTGGCCTTTACTTTCCCGCCTAGAGAACTTCCTTTTATTGTAAAGCTAGTTCGGTGGTGCTGAATTCTTTTAGCTTTTGCTTGTCTGTAAAGCTTTTGATTTCTCCGTCAAATCTGAATGAGAGCCTTGCTGGGTAGAGTATTCTTGGTTGTACGTTTTTCCCTTTCATCACTTTAAGTATGTCATGCCACTCCCTTCTGGCCTGCAGAGTTTCTGCTGAAAAATCAGCTGATAGTCTTATGGGTATTCCCTTGTGTGTTATTTATTGCTTTTCCCTTGTTGCTTTTAATATTTTCTCTTTGTCTTCAATTTTTGTCAATTTGGTTACTATGTGACTTGGCACCTTCCTCCTTGAGTTAATCCTGTATGGGATTCTGTCTTCCTGGACTTGAGTGACTGTTTCCTTTCCCATGTTAGGAAAGTTTTCAGCTATTATCTCTTCAAATATTTTCTCAGGCCCTTTCTCTTCCTCTTCTCTTTCTGGGACCCCTATAATGCAAATGTTAGTGCATTTGATGTGTCCCAGAAGTCTCTTTACCCATCATTTCTTTTCACTCTTTTTTCTTTATTCTGTTCTGAAGCAGTGATTTCCACCACTCTGTCTTCCAGCTCACTGATTCGTTCTTCTGCCTCTTTTATTCTGCAACTGATTCCTTCTAATGTATTTTTCATTTCAGTTTTTGCATTCTTCAATTCTGGTTGGTTGTTCTTTATATTTTCTAACCCTTTGCTAAAAACTTCTTGTAACTTCTTGCTCTGTGCATCCATTCTTTTCCCAAGTTCTTGTATCATCTTTATGATCATTACTCTGAACTCTTTCTCAGGTTTTTCATGTATTTTGAAGCTCTGTTATTAAGAGAAAACCATTTAAGATTGTATGTCTTCGTGATTAATTGAATTTATGATTATGAAATGACCTTCATTATCTCTGGTAATATCCTTTGCTCTGAGATCTATTTTATCTGATATTAATATAGCCATTACAGCCTTTTCTTTTGATAAGTGTTAACATGGTATACCTTTTTCCATTCTTCTAACCTATTTGTGTCTTTATGTTTAAAGTGTTTTTCTTGTAGACAGAATCTAGTTGGGTCTTTCTTTTTGTTTTTTTTAATTTATTTATTTTTGGTATTTTTTGGCCATGCAGCACAGCTTGCAGGATCTTAGTTCCCTGACCCAGGATCAAACCCAGACCCACAGCAGTGAAAGCTCAGAGTCCTAACCACTGGACCAACAGGGAATTCCTGGGTCTTGCTTTTTAATTCAGTCTGACAATCTGTGCCATTTTATTGGGATATTTAAACCATATATATTTAATATGATTATTGTTATGGTTAGTTTTAAGTCTATCATCTTGCTATTTATTTTTTATTTGTCTGTTCTTTTCTCTGTGGATCACTATCTTTTGTTGCCTGATGTTCAGGTGTTTTTTGTTTTTTTTTTTTTTTTTGACATTATTTCATGTCTTTTTTCCCCTGGTAAGTTTTATTCCTGTTATTCCATCTTGACTGGACCTATTGACTGTCTTTGAGTTCATTAGTTCTTTCTTTTGTTGTGTCCGAGTCCTCAATTAAACCCATCCAGTAAGTTTTTTTAAAAAGTAGACTATTTGGGGTGCAGTTTTAGGTTCACAGCAAAATTGAGCAAAGTACAGAGAGTTCTCATATACCTCTGGCCCTAATACATGCAGAACAACCCTTGCTATCATGATCTGACACCAGAGTGGTACCTTTGTTACAACTGATGAACCTACATTGACATATCATTATCATGCAAAATCTATAGTTTATATTTGGGTTCACTCTTGGTGTTGTACATTCTTTGGGTTTTGATAAATGTATAATGACATGTATTCACAAATACAGTATCATGCAGAATAATTCCATTGCCCTAAAAATCATCTATGCTGTCTATTCATCCCTCCCTACCTCCTACCGCCTAGCAAGCACTGATCATTTCACTCTTGCAATAGTTTTTAGTTTTGCCTTTTCCAGTATATCACATAGTTGGTATCATTCACTATGCAGCCTTTTTCAATTGGCTTCTTTTACATAGTAATATGCATTTAAAGCACCTCCATGTCTTTTCATGGCTTGATAGCTCATTTTCTTTTTAGTGCCGAATAGTAATCCATTGTCTGGTTGTATTGCAGTTAATTTATCCATTCAACTATTGAAACACACCTTGATTGCTTCCAACTTTTGGCAATTATGAATAAAGCTGCTGTAAACATCCACATGAATCTTTTGTGTAGGTGTAAGTTTTCATCTCCTTTGGAGAAGCACCAAGGAGTGTGACTGATGGATCATATGGTAAGAGTGTGTTTAATTTTATTAAAAACCACCAAACTGTCTTCCAAAGTGGCTGTGCTATTTTGCATTCCCACCAGCAGTGAATGAGAGTTTCTGTTGCTCTACATCCTCACCAGCATTTGGTGTTGGCAATATTCCAGATTTTGGCCATTCTAACAGGTGTGTAGTGGTATGTCATTGTTGTTTTAATTTGCAATTCCCTAATGACATATGATGCGGAGCAGCTTTTCATATGTTTATTTGTACCTGTATGTATCCTTTGAAGTGTTGTTCAGATCTTTTGCCCATTTTTAAATCAGGTTGTCCTTTTTCTTTTAAAAAATTATAAATATTTTATTTTCCAGCTTTATTGAGATACAATTGACATATAACATTGTGTAAGTTTAAGGTGTACAACATGTTGATTTGATGCTCTTATATATTGCAAAATGAGGTTGTTCTTTTTCTTATTATTGAGTTTTAAGAGTTCTTTATATATTTTGGATAAATCCTTTAACAGACCTCTCTTTTGCAAATATCTTCTCCCAGTCTATGGCTTGTCTTCTCATTTTCAGTAAGTTTTAAATTTCATATTTTAAAATTTTAAATTCTAGAATATCATTTTGATTGTCTTTTATAGACTTACAGATTCTCTGTTAACATTGTTCATTCGTCCGTTTGTCAACCTTTTCTTCTATCTTCTTTAACATGTTAGTCATAGTTAAAGTACTTGTTTGCTTACTTTAACATATGGATCATATGTGGGTCCACCTTTGTCTTTTTTCCCCACTTGATTATGTTCACAATTTCCTCTCAATATGTCTATCAGTTTTTTACTGGGTGCTGAACAGGCAGGATGGAAAGGGTGGGAACCTCCATACCCCAACATTCTAGAATAATAAAAATCACCAAAAAAACCCAAACAAAAAGCAAACCCCCAAACAAGAACATCACCCCTTGAATTTATACAGTGCTTTAGAGTTCCCAAAGCACTTTGAAAGCTTTTTTTTTGGTGGGGGGTGCTGCGTTGGGTCTTTGTTGCTGTGCACGGGCTTTCTCTAGTTATGGTGAGTGGGGGCTATCCTTCGTTGTGGTGTGTGGGCTTCTCACTGTGGTGGCTTCTCTCATTGCGGAGCACGGGCTCTAGGCGTGTGGGCTTCAGTAGTTGTGACTCGCGGGCTCTAGAGCACGGGCTCAGTAGTTGTGGCTCATGGGCTTAGTTGCTCCATGGCATGTGGGATCTTCCAGGACCAGGGATCGAACCTGTGTCCCAGGCATTGGCAGGTGGATTCTTAACCACTGGACTACCAGGGAAGTCCTCAAAGCTTTTAATCTTTTGGCTTTCCTCATTCTTCCCTCACCAACCAGGATAATTAATTGCAGGCTATAATAAGAAGTCATCCGCAAAAGGGAATTTTATGAAAGCCCTTATCAAAGACTCAGAGATGTGCGTCTCCTTCTGCCAGTGTGGCGACTTAGCAGCAGTCTCAGGACGTTGTTGCTCTGTTAGTGTGGTTGTGGTCAGTTGTGTCCTCATAATCGATTCCCCCCTTCTTCCTGGGCAGTTGCCACCTGCTAGATGCTACATTTACATTTTCCAGATGACCTTGTGGCTGGGTATGACAAAATTCTCATCAACTGAATGTGAGCAGAAGTGATGTGTGCAATTTCCATCTCACTGGCTTAAAAGGAAAGTGATTTTATTTTACCTGCGTCTTATGCACCTGTGTTCTCTGCAAAAAAGCCACTTGTTTAGAAGGAGAAAAATCCTTGCTATTATTTCCATCTACCCTTAGCCCCACCTCCAGAACTAGAAAATTTGACCTCAGTCCAATCTATTACCATGGATATGCTCTCATCTGTCCATTATTCATCTCCTCCTTTGATATATTTTTTAAATTAATTAATTTACTTGTTTTTATTTTTGGCTGCGTTAGGTCTTTGTTGCTGCGCACAGGCTTTTCTCTAGTTGCGGCAAGCGGGGGCTACTCTTCGTTGTGGCGCGCGGGCTTCTCATTGCGGTGGCTTCTCTTGTTGTGGAGCACGGGCTCTAGGTGTGTGGCCTTCAGTAGTTGTGGCACGCAGGCTCAGTAGTTGTGGCTTGCAGTCTCTAGAGTGCAGGCTCAGTAGTTGTGGCGCATGGGCTTAGTTGCTCCGCAGCATGTGGGATCTTCCCGGACCAGGGCTCGAACCTGTGTCCCCTGCAATGGCAGGCAGATTCTTAACCACTGCGCCACCAGGGAAGTCCCCTTTGATGTATTTTGAATTCTTCTCTTTCATGAGGGCTGCAGGGGCCACTCGAGCTCACAGCATCCCTCTTTCTTCTGACTCCATAAGCCACATAGTATTTGCATCTCACTTTGTAATTCATCCCTCACTATATTTAAGTGCATAAGCCCATGTATCTGCATCCTCTCCTTTGATGGACATTGGGATTTTAATTGCCCTTACATAATCTAGTCTGTAGCTGACCCTCAGGAATGGCTTCTTGTCTGGTCCATCTGATGCCTCATTAAGAGAGAGATTTAGGCTTCAGGAAGAGGCCTGTAGCTACCCTGTCTCACTTCCTTCCTAGGAAAAGGGTCTGGACAACCTATGGGACTGTAGGAAAATTTCTCCTTTCTAAAGACAAAAGAAACTCGGATCACCTCAAAGGTGTTTCATGTAGTGGAGAGTGGTGGCTGGATTTCATGGCCCTGAGTTTATCCACAAGAGTCCCCTTCTCTTGAGGGTTCTTACCCATTCCTGCTGCCACCATCACATTGGCCGAAATGTGGTGAAAAGACTCTTGTACACACACATTGAGTGACATGCAGCTAGATAACCTGGCCAATGAGCTGGAGCTCACTTACTGTCAGTTTGTGGCCCATCACAGTGTCCTTCTCTTCCCAGCAATCAGTCTACCTCCAGAAGGTGCATTATGTCATGATGCCCATCATCAAGAGTGATGAGTACACAGGTTCTGTTATTCTCTAGACTCTTCTAGATGTTGAAATATGTCTTCTAACAAGACTTAAAAAGAGGAGTACAAATACACTTTCTGACCTCTACCATCTAATACTTTCAGCCATTAGCACTGCCCCTAAACACATTAAATAGCACTCAGAATGCATTACATAACAAATAACAAATGACTTATGCATTGTTATCTTAAAATGTTGATTCTTGACTTGGGTAAAGAATAATGGGCACACGCTAAGGTGTTGTTCAAAAGTAATGGCCAGGAGAGACATACAGGAGACATACTGTGTTCATGGAGTGGAGGGCTCAACATAGTAGGAGGTCAAGTCTCCCCACATTGACCTATGGGTTTAATGCAATTCCTACCAAAATCCCATAAGGTTTTATGTAGACATAGATAAGATTATTTAAAAACATATAGAAAGGCCTTTTGTTTAGAAGTATAGTTGATTTACAATGTGTTAGTTTCAGCAAAGTGATTCAGGTATATATATATATATATATATATATATATACACATACATATATGCTCTTTTTCAGATTCTTTTCCCTTATAGATTATTACAAGATATTGAGTAGGGCTTCCCTGGTGGCACAGTGGTTGAGAATCCACCTGCTGATGCAGGGGACATAGGTTCGTGGCCCGGTCTGGGAAGATCCCACATGCCGCGGAGCTGCTGGGCCCGTGAGCCATGGCCGCTGAGCCTGTGCATCCGGAGCCTGTGCTCTGCAATGGGAGAGGCCACAACAGTGAGAGGCCTGCATACCGCAAAAAAAAAAAAAAAAAAAAAGATATTGAGTATAGTTCCCTGTGCTATACAGTAGGTCCTTAAAGTAGCTAAAACAATCTTGAAAAAGAAGAATAAAGTAAGAGGAATCACTATACCCGATATTAAGGCTTTCACACAATGGAGCAGGGAGGAATATGGGTGGCAATCAGGTGACCCAATGGACAAACACAAGCAAGTCCAACCTGGAAAGGCTGTGGTTACCAAGGACTCAGACCCTTCAGGATGCGAATTTGGGTCACGCCATTGGGAAATCCATTGAAAGCAGTAAAAGAGGCGGCAGAGGGCAAGGAGAATTTAGAATGAAGAGTGAAGTCAGGAGACAACGAAAATCAGTTGCCGTCCTGAGTTCAACTGCAGTGGAGGCCGTGCGTTGTCCTACTAACCTCCCTTTCTAAGTTTGCCTTCAGGGGATCAATGCAACTTCCTAATAACCACCCAAACTTATCCTTATATTTATCATTCCTCTCTTATGTTTTTTTTGTTTTTTTTTTTTGGTATGCGGGCCTCTCACTGTTGTGGCCTCTCCCGTTGCGGAGCACAGGCTCCGGACGCGCAGGCTCAGCGGCCATGGCTCACGGGCCCAGCCGCTCCGCGGCATGTGAGATCTTCCCAGACCGGGGCACGAACCCGTGTCCCCTGCATCGGCAGGCGGACTCTCAACCACTGCGCCACCAGGGAAGCCCTCTCCTATGTTTTAAATGCCTGAACTGTTGCACCTGCACACCATCCCACCTCACCATTGCCAAAAGTGTAACAACTGGACGGCCACCTTGAGCCAAGAGCTGCCTGCGCGCCATCTCCTTACCAGTGGGTACTGAGCCACCCAGCTCTGAAACCTCATTTAAGATCCTGCTCTCTCAGGTCACTTCCGTTGCCCACTATTGCAGGTTGGATCCTCTGCGAAGCAGACACAGATAGAGTAAGGCATCCAAAAGCTCTATTTATTAGGAAGTAAAGGCGAAGGGAGGAAACAGGATGGAACAAGGGGAGCCTTCATATCACGATGCAGACCTGACAGAATCTCTGGCAGACCAACAGAGAGCGAAGATTTCGGGTTGGAGGAGTCCGGCACGCGGCAGAAATGGTTAAGCTCTTGTACCCCACCTTGCTCAGCCATTGGACAAGGGCTTCCCGGAGAACAGGGCCTGAAAGCTGAAGCAAACCCCGAAAGAACGAATAGCTGGAGGCTGTCAGGACCCATGCTCCTTGAAGTGCATGGAGAAACCTTTCATGAAGGGGGATCTAAACACCCACACATCTCCACATCCACCATGTGGGGCACTTTTTTTTTCCTAGTGGCAGAGGCAAGGCACAGGGGAGCAGGTCCCATTGTACGTTTACTTTTCAGGTCCCTGCTTAAGTCATGTCTGCTAACACCTGATTGGCTGGAGCAAGTCACGTGGCTTAGTCCAATGCTAAGAAGGAAGTATGCTGGGCCCACCCTGAGGCCAAGGCAAGTCTGGGTATGCTAGAGGGGAATGAAGAATTGGGACCAATAATTAGATCCACACAGAATAAAGGCCATTTGTAAACTGTGGAGCTCTGGCCGCACTAATTACTATTATTTCTACCTGTCCAAGAGTCAGGGTACCACAGGCCAAAGCACAAAGCAACCACCACGCATTCCTCTCAAAGCCCCTGAAGGTCAGCTCTCAGGCTGGCCAGGCTGCTGGGAGCGCACCTGCCTGGTGGATCAATAGTAATTTGAGACACTAGGGGGCGCGCTATCTGAGAAACTCTCAGGAACTGAACGCGCAAGGAGTGCCGCCTGCTTCCCAAGTCCTTGGGGGAAGCGCTGGAGCCGGACCATTCTCGGGGCACCCCCCCTCCTCCCTGGCGGGACCTCTGGGCTCCTCCCTCTTCCAGCAGCTCCTGTCCTGCCCACTCCTGGGAGGATGGAGGCTGCGGGGCCGCCTCAAGATAGGAGGTGCTGCTGGGAGGCCCTGAGGAAAATCTTCCCTCGCCTCTGCTTCCACTGCTCCCTGGTGACATACGCGCTGGTGGGTGCCGCGCTCTTCTCAGCCATTGAGGGCAGCCAGGACCTGGGGGCAGATGACCCGGAGTTTGAGGAGTTCCTGGAGAAGCTCTGTGACATCTTGAAATGCAACAGAACAGGTAGGTGGCGTACCTGGGCAGGGCGGGCCTTTTCTCTCTGGGTAGAGGCAGGCCCCAGAGAGGAGAGAACTGCCTTGTAGGAAGCTGAGTCTGGGAGCCCTCTGCTTGCGTCCTGCCCACTCCTGGGCAAGCTTAGGCAAGTGACTTCTCTCTGGGCCTCAGTTTTCCCCTCTGTAAAATGGGGGGTGGGAATAATGGACGGCCTCTCAGGGTTGATGTAAAGAATGTAGGAAAAGTGCTGAGCACCCAGTGGGCTCTCCCTTCCCTTTGCCTCAGTTCCCAGCCCCACCCAGACCGGCAGGCTCTGAGGAGGATGGATTGCTGGAGATTTGATGAGGTGGGGTGGGGTGGATGGGTGACCAGATCTGGAGCTGTGGGTTCCTAGGCTGGTCCTCAGAACTGCCTGCCCCACCCCATGATTCAGTTTACAAGGACTGGAATTCAAGGGACAATCCAAATTGGGCTTGGACTGCCAAGATAGTAGCCTGCCCCCTGCTCTCCTACTTCTTGTTTCATGTGCCCTTTTTTTTTGGGTCGGACTCAGGGGAGGAAGAAGGTGTTGTGAGAAGAACTTGGGTCCTGGTTTCGGTCCCAGTTGCTCTCCCAGCTTGCTGTGTGATCTGGGGCAGATTGCCCTCTCTGGGTCTCAGTCTGCCAGGGAGAAGAAGGCCCACAATCTCAGGCCTGCCAATCACAGGGACCCTGTGGGAAGCAGATGAGACAATGGACATGAAGCCTCTTGGAAGGCACAAGGCACTTTATATATGTCCTTATTGCTTTTCATTCGTATTTGTCACTTATTTCCATGCTGTCTCCTAAAGGTTGGAAAGATGCATTCAACACAGCAAGATAAAATAATAGAGAGTAAATAAAAGACAAAGGAAAAACAGACTCTAAAGTTCAAGGGAACAACAGGGTCCTGTGGTATGACAGGTCCTCAGCCAGGCTGGCAATGACCCCTCCAACCTGTGGGAGGTCCTTCCAGCGGGGGCGGGCCAGAGGCTGATCACAGGTGGCAGAGTCTCCTCTCCGTGGAGGGTCCTATTCCTTCTCTCTGCATCTGTGCCAGACAGACACAAGCCTACTCAGATGACCCAGGAGATGCCATCAGACACTCTGAGCCATCACTGGGTCCAGACTGTCAACAAGTTCAGGGCTTTCCAAACCTGGCCACGTGTCAGAATCATCCAGGGAGCTGGTCTAAAATACACATTCCCAGGCTCTTCCCCAAACCCACTTAATCAGGATCTCCAGGACTGGGCTGGGAATCTTATTTTTAAAAAGTTTCCTGGGTGATTCTGATGCACAGAATGGTATAGGAAAACGGAGCTGGTCCATCCGCATTTTGTACTGATTTTCACTGGAGATGAAAATGCTCAGTAAGTGCTGGTTAGTGCAGACCCTGTGCCACGTGTTTTTCATGCACTGTCTCACTTGATCCTCACACACACCCTATGAGGGGGATATGAATTGTCCCCCTTTTACAGATCAGGAAACTGAGACACTGGGAGTTAAACAACTTGCCCAAGGTCACCCACTAGAAAATGGAGCCAGGGATTCAACCCAGACATTTAGATTCCAAAGCCATGTCATGCTGCCTCCCCGATGGGGAAACTGAGGCTTAGAAAGAGGCCTCTTGTCCACGGCTACAGGAACTAGTCAGGGTCAGAACTGGGTCTAGATTGCAGGTGTCTGGACTCCCAGGTTGGTGCCCATTCAAACGCGTGGTGACTTCCTGCTGTGCCAGGCTCTGTAACATCTTCTTACAACTGTCCCAGCTGGCAGGTGACTTCTGAGATCCCTAAAACCCACTGGCTGCCAGGCCAAAGGTACCATTTGGACACCTCCCCGAGAAACTAGGGCCCCCAGGCCTGCTTCCGCCAAGTCTTCCCAGGTAGCCTCAGCCAGCTGAGCCCAGTATGATCACCACACTCCATCAGGCTTAATGGCTTCCAGGAGTGCATACGGTTTGCAATCACGCAAGAGCCTGCATTTCATAAAAGGCTTTTTCTTTCAGTTCTCAAGACTCGGGGAAAGAGGCAGAGCAGAAGTTAGTAGGCCCCTTTGCAAGGCTTCGAAAGTTCAGAAAGGCCACAGGGCAATTCCATGGCTGAGCTCAGGCCGGACCCCTGTGGGCCTCTCTCTGGGGTGCTCAGCACACAGGGTTATGTGGCCTCCTAATCTCTGCAGGTGCTGGAGCAGTACCTAAACTGCAGAGACATTGAACAAAGGGTTCTGAGATCCTCCATTTAGTGTTGATGAGGGCCGCAAGGCAGGGGGCGTGGTCCCTGGGGAAGACGCCCCTTCCCCTGGGCAGGACCTGTTTTAAAGGGTGTAACCTCTCTCACGCCGGTTGTCTCTTTCTGGAGTTGAGGAAGGTAGGAAGCGGGGTCTCGGGAAGCTGCTGCAGAAGGTGAAGCCCCAGTGGTTTAGCGGGTCTGCAGACCGGTCCTTCCTGAGCTCACTCTTTTTCTGCTGCACAGTGGGTAAGTCCAGGGGCGAGGGCAGACCTGTGAGAGAAAGCTGGGGGTGGGGGCAGGGGAGAGGGGGACGCGGACCCTTGGTGGGGATGAAGGGTTCGATTCATTTAGTGCAAGAAACAGCTGTAGAGTGCCTACCCTGTGCTCAGGGAGATGGCAGTGAGCAGGGCTGCCACTGGCGCATTTGTGCAAATGAGAAGAGGATCCCCTTCCTTCAGGTGGGCATGGCCCCATTCCCCGGGCAAAGGCCCCAGTGAGCGAGGTGTGGGCTGCGTTTCGGCTTCTTCTTGTCTCCCAGTGAGTGCTCTTGTACAAAACACAACCTGCAGGGTACCTGCCTGCCCGGGTTCCTGGACTCGGGGGCAACCAAACGTGGTCAGTGCGATGCGCTCAGGGTATGGCGGGAGCACAGCTCCCCCAGCCTTGGGGCTCGGGAGTGGGTTTCAGAGTCACCAGCATATTGATGGCAGCTGGCTCCAGGGGAATGGAGGAGGGCACGGCGTGGAGAGGGAGGACGGTGTGCCAGAGCAGGCCCGGAAGCGCCAACGATGAGGCAGAGGAGGAAGGGGACCTGCAGCGCTAAGGAGAGCGCACAGTTGCCTGCAGGGGCCGTGCTAAGCTGCCTCCTTTAAAGCCCACAGTGAATCAGGTCGGGGCCCCAAGCCCAGAGAGGTGACGTCAGGGGCCAAGGTCGCTCAGTGAATGGAGCTGGTGCCCACGAGAGCTGTTGAGACTCCAAGTCCAGTGCTCGTTCCCCAGAGTAGGCTGCCAGCTTTGCAGGTCTGCGGGGTGCTGTGGAGACTCTGCTTACCCCTGCTCAGGGAGCCCCAGGGAGAGCCTTGCCCTGCCTGGAAGCAGGGGCCGCTCAGATTCCTGTGTCCCCATGGAGTGGATGACAGTGCCCAGAAGGGAAGGACTTGGAGAGAGGAAGGAGCTGGCCTCGCCCTGTTCCCTGCACTTGCTTTGTACGTGTCTCCAGCCTCCAAGCAAGGGAAAGACTCCTGTGTGACACATTGTCCCAGCGAAGTCCTTTCCGGAGCCCCAGGCAGAGGGGAGGGTGTGGAGGCAGAGCTGCTTCCCTACAGTGAACACTTGCACGTTTTAAGATGGGCTCTGTGGACCCTCAAAGCCACAGATCCTCCTCTCGGTGGCTACACAGAGGGTGGGCTCCTGTGTGACACCGCACATTGGAACTGGGCTGTGGAGATGGCCTTTGCTTCTTCCCTCCCTCCCTTCCTTCTCTCCTTCCTTCCTTCCTTCACAAATACCGAACGCCTATGATTGCAACAGCAGCAGCTGCGCTGGCTAACGCATGTGTATTTATTTATTTACTTGTTTACATCTTTATTGGAGTATAATCGCTTTACAATGGTGTGTTAGTTTCTGCTTTATAACAAAGTGAATCAGTTATACATATGTTCCCATATCTCCTCCCTCTTGCGTCTCCCTCCCACCCTCCCTATCCCACCCCTCTAGATGGTCACAAAGCACCGAGCTGATCTCCCTGTGCTCTGCGGCTGCTTCCCACGTGTATTTAAGACTCATCAGGCTCCCTTTTAAGTTCTTCGTGGTGATTAGCCCATTCACACCTCGCAACAACCCTGAGGTAGCTGTTGTTATTATTCCCACTCTCGGAGGCAAGGCAGGTCCACCATTTTTGCAAGGGGACACAGCTCATGTCTGTCTGGGTCCAGGCTGTCTGGGTCTTAACCTGAAACCCCACTGCCTCTCTCTGTAAGTGACTTTTTCTGTGCCTGGCATGGGGCTGAAATAGCTGGATGCCTCTGAGTCTAATGGAGGCGGGAACAATGAACAGCTAAGCGCACAGACGTGCTCAAGAGGAGAAGCTTGGGCTGTGGAAGTGGGTGAGACAGGGTGGGGGAGGGTGGTCCTGACTTTTGGGGATGGGGGAGAGGCTTGTCTGAGGAAGTGACATTTGAGTGGAAGGATCTGTGGAGATGAACCAGGCAAAGAAGGCTGAGACGGCTTCCCTGGTGGCGCAGTGGTTGAGAGTCCGCCTGCCGATGCGGGGGACGCAGGTTCATGCCCCTGTCCGGGAGGATCCCACATGCCGCGGAGCAGCTGCGCCCGTGAGCCATGGCTGCTGAGCCTGCACATCAGGAGCCTGTGCTCCGCAATGGGAGAGGCCGCAACAGTGAGAGGCCCGCGTACCGGGGGAAAAAAAAAAAAAAGGCTGAGAGAGCTTTCCAGCAAGGCAGCAGGCAAAGCTCCGGGGCTTAGAGGCCCCTCTGAGGTAGAGACCACTGAGGCTGGCGGGCTGTGAGAAGCGGGGCTGGTCTTGCACTCAGGCGCCGTGTCCCTGGGCCAGTATCGGAGGACCTTCTAGTAACTAAGGGCCCCAGCTTCCCTCTGCGGTGCAGCAGCAGGGTGGGCCAGGTGCAGGGGCCAAGCCAGGCCTGGCAGGAGCCACCCCTGCTGGTGGTGAGGGGGTCACAGGAGTGGAGGTAGTGGAGCTGCCCTCGGCCACAGGTCAGGGGCTCCTGGGTCAGCGTCCCCACCAGGAGTGTGACTCATTGCGCAGCCCCTGCCCCTCTTGGGCAGTGAAAAGTACTGGGGCCCCATCTTCATTCAAGAGAGCATCAGTTCAGGAGAATACCGATCCCCGGGGGGCCTGAGCTCACAAAGTCCGTGGCTGGGCACTCGTCCCGGGGTCCCCTCACACTCGGGGTAGAGGTGGCCAGCTGCGGACTCTGGGGGCCAGCCACCTTGGGTCAGAGCTGTGTGACCTCCAGTGAGCAATTTAGCCCATCTGAGCCTTTTTCCCTAATCTATAACTCCTCCCAGACCTGCCTCTGAGGGTCAGCGTGAGGGTCAGCTGCGACTGACAGAAAACCCAACACGGTTGGCTTAAACTGCAAGGAAAATGTGTCACCTCCCAAGTAGGAAGTCCAGTGGGGGACAGCCCTCAGGCTGCTTGATGTGCAGCTCAGCTGTGACATCGAGTATCAGGTTCTCTCCATCCTGCTCAGCGGGTCACACGATGGTCACCAAGGTCCACTTCCCGTCCGGGCATAATTGCATCTCATAGAGAAAAGGCTGGCTGTCATAATCGGCAAGAAACTTCTGGGAAGCCTCCCACCCCGCAAGCCAGTCCCTGGCAAGGGGATTGGATTACAGGGATGACTTAGACGGATCGGATCTATCTCAAAATCAGGTGAGAGAGAAGCAGCGTTCCAGGGAAAGATGGGGGAATGGCTGCTGGGTGAACAACCTGTGCCTACTGCAACACACTTTCTTAAATGGGCACATATGCTTGTGTCCAAGGGCGCCCCCATGTGGTTTCTTTCAGAACCGGTCTCATTCACCTGAATGTTGATATCCAAGCAGGGACAGGTCAGGAGCAGAAAGAGTAACAGTAACTTAATAGCTGCACCACCGAGCGCTTACCAGCACCAGGCGTTGTGCCAATGTGCTTTATATGCATGATTTTTTTTTTTTTTCGGTATGCGGGCTTCTCACTGCTGTGGCCTCTCCCGCTGCGGAGCACAGGCTCCGGACGCTCAGGCTCAGCGGCCATGGCTCACGGGCCCAGCCGCTCCGCGGCATGTGGGATCTTCCCGGACTGGGGCACGAACCCGTGACCCCTGCATCGGCAGGTGGACTCTCAACCATTGCGCCACCAGGGAAGCCCCTATATGCATGATTTTGTTTAATTCTCATGACAGCCCCACGAGGTAAGTGTTGTGACTGTCCCATTCAGCAGTGACCTTGGGCTCTGGGAGGGAAGTCGTTTTGAGCAGGGTAGAAGCAGGGCACAACTGGCCTTTTCAGGGACCCCAGACCTCCAGGGAATGCTTTGAGGAACAACATTTACAGGGGATCAGCAAGCACAAGGAAGAGACTGGAAGCAAGCGGGCTTGAGAGTATGGGGTTTTGTTAGGTTTTTTCTCAAGAACAAAAGGGGACTGATCTAAGGCAGCGTTTTTTAGCCTTGGCACTATTGGCATCTTGGACTAGAGGATTCTTTGTGGCGGGGACTGTCCCATGCATTCATTGTAGGATGTTTGGAAGTATCCCTGGCCTCTACCCACCAGAGGCACCCACCTTTTCCCCTGCTGTCTTCGCCAGTTGCAACAGCCAAATATGTCTCCAGACATTGCCAAATGGCCCTTGGGGGGCAAAATTGCCCCCTGTTGAGAACCACTGATGTAATGCAATGGTTATTAAAGCGTGGTCCCTGGACCAGTGGTGTGAGCATCGCTAGGGAGAACTTGTTAGAGATACAAATTAATTTCCAGGCCCCATCCTAGATCTACTGAGTCAGAAACTAATGGATGTGGGACCAGTGATCTGTGTTTTAGCCAGTTCTCCAGGTGATGCACGTAGATGTTTGAGAAGCACTCTCCTGGGGCAAGTGTTCTCAGGCCAGGCTGCATATCAGAATTACCTGGATATCTTCTACACGCCCCCATGCCTGGACCCCACACCAATCACGTCAGACTTACTAGGGACAGACCCAGGCATCAGTATTTTTCAGAGCCCTCCAGGTGATTCTAATGGTAGTCCAGGCTATGAACCACTGACCTAACGGAAATGCGTTAGCTTGGTTCATATCCCAAGAAAACGATGCTGCCACTCATGGTACAAGTCCACTAAGACATCAAGCCATCCAGTAATTACAACTGGAAGAGGACTGGGGAAGGTTCTTTGCTGCGCGTCATCAATAACGGTCCTGCTGGTAATACTGCTTCCTGTCCTGCATCTCTGGGTCACCTGAAATGCACCTGACCTTTTTGCTGAAAAAGGGACCCCTGAAAGGTATGAGGTTGGTCAATCCCCAGTCATTCCCAATTGGATCAGCCCCCTTGGATTAGGAAGTGTATGGGCTGTTAAATCCTCACAGGCTAAGTGGCGTGGACTGATGGAATTGGAATATCGGCATGCATTATAAGAAATAATATGATTTTCCATAATGCGTTTTAGCATTCAGTAATTGGGTAGGCAATACATTTCCTTCATAGGGGCCTGTGCTCTCTGAGACTTACTTCCTTGATGCGTTCTCTGCAAAGGTGGCATGTCCTCTGGACTGTAAACATATTCCACCCAGAGGCAGCCACGATGGCTTTGTTTGTAATCCACTAAACCCACCTTTGCCAAGGAGAGCATGCATGTGGAGGGAGGTCTTCAGGTGAGGGGTGCCCACAGGCTGTGGGCTGTGCGACTCCGGACGTGTCACCTGACTCCCCTGTTCCTTGTCTATTAAATGCAGTAACGACGATGGTTGCCAGCATTAGGGGTTCTGCTATGTGGGAAATTCTGACTCTTAAAGGCAATTTTCTCCATAAATCCTGTGAGAAATGTGATATTCTTTCCTTTAAATAAAATAGATCTCACCCTGGGACTCCATCCTGGAGGCTGGGGGGCTTCCACTGGGGAGCCTCTCCTGACTTTCCTAGGGGTGCACGAGAGCTGGGGGCTTCCAGGCAACATCTGGAAAACAGGGTGGCTGCCTGCCCCCGGGCCCTGCTGCTGACACCCCTAAGGACTGCAAGGCCTGTGACAATCTCAGGAGCAGGGATATTTGCTGACACTGGGGCCTAGGCTCCTGAGACTCCACGGCCAGGCCTCTCTGAGCTCCTGCCCCACCACGAGGGGCTCCAGGCCCCCTCCTCTCTTCCCCGCTCTGGAGAATCTCTCGTCACTCTCCACAATCACCCTGGCTAGAGCGAGCTACTCCCTGGTGTGCCCGAGGCTGCCGTGGTTTTAGCATTTAAGGGTTTACCAGAACATGAGACTTTCAGTCCTGGGCACATTGGGCCGCTGGTCATCCTCTCCAGGGCCCCCCTCTGTCCCCAACCCCCTCCCTCTTCCTGAGACCCCTTCCCACCCCAATCTCCTCAGTGCTTCTGGGCTTTCACCGAAGCCTGGACCAAGATGCTGTCCTGAGGTCATTTCTGCAACCTCCTCTCCCTGAGGGGAGGGCTGAGCTGCTGGAGACCTGCAGGGAACGGGGAAGGGAAAGAGAGGCAACAGAAAACCTGGGCACCCCCTTAGAAAGTCTGGCCCTGCGGAACAGCCTCAGGTTTCTGATGGGGGGTTTAGCCAGTGCAGGCTCACTCCTGAGCTCTTGGGTCCTGCTGGACAGGTGGGGAGCTGAGTTCAAGGCTTTGCTTCCTGCTCGACTAGGAGCCCCCAGAGGGCGTGACCTCTGCCTGTTCCTCATTGTATCCCAATCCCACCCACGAAAGCCTGGCATAGAGTAGGTGCTCAATAAATGCCCATCCAGGATGGATGCCTTTGTTCTAATCTGTTGGTCTGCTCTTACACATCTTGTTACTGATCTCCACTTGTACTTGCATACTCACGAGGGTGGTTATTTGATTCATATCTGCTTTGCTCACCACTGCGTCCCAGTGCATGCAGTAAGCACTCACGTGCACAAACAATATGAACGCACAGAGAGTTCACCACCCCTGCCGTCAAATGGTACCTCATGGGCGCAGTCAGGGTGGCGTGGAGTGCCCTGGGAGGGGTGCACAGTGATGGGACCTGGTGAGGGCCACAGCCCTCTTCCAGAACCGTGATGAAGATGGGCAGCCTTGCCCCGTGCGTATGCCTGGAGGGCGGAGGCTGAGGCCAGAGTTTGCACAGGAAGCTGCAGCCCTGGAGGAGGTTGGGGCTTAGCCAGTCTGGGAATTGCCTTCCAATTAATTTACATAATTGGGCTGGGGTTTTCTGTATTAGTCATCCTTTATGACACCAAAAATTAAACATAGGCATTAAATACAGAGCTTCTCCCTCTTTGTTGAAGGCAGTGAGCTTGCCCACCCCAGAAGATCCAGCGACTTGTGCTGTGGGGTTCCACATTCCTCCGATCCTGCCCTCTCTAGACACGGGGGGTGGGGGGCTGGGGTGATGGGAGCAGGGGGCTCCTGAAGAGCACGGAGGCTTCAACCTCTCTTTGCTTGACCATCCTGTTCTTGATGGTGGGAGGGTCCCACCCCCTCAGTGCTTCTGACCCAGCAGAGGGAGCTGGCTTGGGAACTGGATGGCCCTGGGGGTTTGACCCCCCCAACTCCACACTTTATCACACGTATGCTCTTGGCTAAGTCACTTCACTTCTCTGAGCCTCAGTTTCCCCATCTGTAATGGTGATAATACTTACCGATGAAGGCTGGTTAATACCCAACCCACAGTAAATGCTCAGAAAAACAGCCATTAGAATGAGGGCGCCCACCTCCCGAGAATGAGGCACTCGCTGTGTGTGAGGTGCTGGTCTCTTGTAATCCTTCCAGCTGGTCCATATACAGAGCAGGTATTGTCATGCCCATGTTACAGATAAGACATCTGAAAATGTGAGCAGTCACGTAACTTTCTAGTAAATGGCAGAGCTGGAATTGGAAACGAGGTCGGTAAGATTCTAGATGCTGGGGTCCTCAACATGTCACTCTCGTTTATGAACACGTCTGACCCACTAAGTCACAAATGGCTCTGAGGGCAGCGATTGTATTTTAGTCACCGTCCAGCTTTCTACCGTCCCAAATACCGTGCGTACTGCTGTACACACCACGGGCACATAATAATTGCCTAATACATAGAAACAAACATAGAGGCCCAGACAACCCAGGAAGGACCAGGGTGGCTTCGTAAAAACTGATGCCTTCATGGAGGATGATGGAGGTGATGGGTGTGTTTGCAAAGCCCGCACATCCTGTCACCTGTGCTCATCCTATCCCTCCAGGTGAGCTGGGCCCATCCTGCTTCAGATGCTCAGAAGTGGCAAAATGCAAGGCAGTCAGCTCCTCCCAAACACGGGGTCGTCTCCTGCCAAGGACATTTCTGGTCAAAGATCTGGACGTGAGTTGTCCCTTATCCTAAAGAGAAGCTGGGTTTCACCACCTGCTCCCCCAGCAAAGCAGACCTAATGTCAGACAAGTGGATGAATGTTTTAAGATGAATTTTTTTTTTTTTTTTTTTGCGGTATGCGGGCATCTCACTGTTGTGGCCTCTCCCGTTGCGGAGCACAGGCTCCGGACACGCAGGCTCAGCGGCCATGGCTCACGGGCCCAGCCGCTCCGCAGCACATGGGATCCTCCCGGACCAGGGCACGAACCCGTGTCCCCTGCATCGGCAGGCGGACTCTCAACCACTGCACCACTAGGGAAGCCCCAAGACGAATATTTTTAAACATGTTGTGTAAAATGTCATATGCCAGGGAGAGGAAGTGGCAGAAGGTCTCTTTAAAGTTTTTTGAGCAGGGGAGGGGGGAGAGCAGCCGACAATCCCGGGCTCTGTCCTCCTTTTCAGGTTACGGCAACACCTACCCTGTCACCAGGCTTGGCAAGCACCTGTGCGTGCTCTGTGCTCTCTTTGGCGTCCCCCTGATGTTCCTGGTCCTCTCAGACACAGGCGACATCCTGGCAACCATCTTATCCATGTCCTACCACCAATTCCAAAAACCCCTTTTCTCCCCCCTCCCCTTCCCAAGTGGCGCTCCGGACCCCCCCGCGAAAGAAGACCTGACACCAATCCCGTAGACGAAGCCATCCCGAGGATTGCCATCAACGACCCAGAGCTCCCGGGCCCCAAACCTGCCCCCTCAATCCCAAGCAGCAACATGGAGCTGTTCGAGAGACTTTTAGCACGAGAGAAAGGGAACACACTGCAGGTGCCCCCTCAGGCCATAGAGGGGAGCTCTTCGCGTCCTGAGCTGGTGTTCCGGGAGACTCTCGTACCCCATCATCAACAACCTGGATGAGGCGGGGCGGCAGGAGGAGAGGCTGGACATCCTCCCTCCCCATCATCGCCCTCGTGGTCGTCGCCTACATTTCCTGTGCAGCTGCCATCCTCCCCATCTGGGAGAAGAAGCTGAACTTCGAAAATGCCTTCCGTTTCTGCTTTGTCATGCTGACCACCATTGGGTTTGGCGAAAATGCCTTCTATTTCTGCTTTGTCACACTGACCACCGTTGGGTTTGGGGACTTTGCTTTCGAACAGCCTCACTTCTTCTTCTTCTCCATTTATATCATCGTTGGGATGGAGATTGTGTGCATGGCTTTCAAGTTGGTGCAAAACAGGCTGATTCACATCTACAGAAATGTCGTGCTGTTCTTTGCAAATGGAAAGTGTTACAATCCTGTTAAAAAGTGAAGGCTCTATCGACTCTCGTGTGATGATGCCGGCCCAGCTGGTTGTTTTGCCTTTTGGGGCAGTGTAGTTAGAGCTGGTGGCACTGCAGCCTGTCACCTGAGGCCTCAGAGTCACACCCTGCATGACAGCTGAATGCAGTCTCGAGGCCCTGCAGAGATGTGGCCAATGCCCTTCCTCTCAGGACATTAGACAAAAACTGTCACCATCCTCCAAAGTTCAATTAATTGCCCTGTCTTCATTTTTCAAAAGCCCCACCTAATGTAGATGAAACCACCTTACAGGTGTCACTGGATTTCTTGCAACATGAGAAAAAATTTACCTTTTGTTTTTGCAATTTGTACTTTCAGCTGAATTAAAATCTTCCTGAGCAGCTCCCCATTTACCCTTGATGAAACAGAGCTAGACTGAGCCACCTCTTTTCTTGGATGAGCGCACGAATGGGATCAGCCCAATCCCAGCCCTTGTAACATACACTGCTGGCACTGAGAGGAATCGTCACCTGTGTTCACAGGGGCCTGGGATAGTTCCTGATTGCCAGATTCGGTGTAGACCAGTGTTCTCACCAAGCAGCACATGATCGCACCTCCTGAATGAGTTGGCATGGGAAAGTATTGATGCTTATGTGAGTGGATGGGTACGTGTAAGGGCTGGCACTCATTGGTGGCTGTACTCGTGACCTGTTCATGAATGAGTTGGCTTGTGAATGGGGCATCTGCGTGGCAGATGCTGTAAGTACCCCACCCATATGGCCTGTTACTCCAGTTCCCTTTGCCTGAGGACTTTCTCCGGCCACGAAAGGATAGGCATGCGCAGGGCAGGCTAGAAGTGCCAAGGAATGAACAGCCCTGAAGCAGTGACCGATGGGCGTGGGTGGATGTATGGCCCCAGCTTCTTGTGCCACGTTCAACACCGTCTCCCTCAGGGGAATCGAGCCTCACTCGCCCAACAGTCCACCCTGTATGGCTTCCTTCATTTCTCTGTCTCCTATCTCCCCTCCTCTTGAGATCACCCCCAGATGACCCACTTGCACACAAAGCTTTGTCTCAGAGTCACTGCTGGGGACCCCAGCCTGGGAGAGGATGTACCAAATTGGTGTATGAACTGGTTGGCCCACGCACGTAGTACTATAAGAGTCGCACTGTTTCCCTAGTCAGTTATTAGAAATGTCTTATTTGAGAGAATCAAAGTTTCTTGAATGCTTCTTTGAGATAATCTTGGAAAAATCAGCTTGTGTCCTGTGATTGGCCAAATCAGTCAGCTCCTGGGTAAATGGTGAATTTCGCTCCAGGGTATAGAACAAAAATCGCAAAAACCAATGAAAAGTGCCAGAGGTTCCAGTTTGAAAAGAAAGGAAGTCAGCAGTCAGAGGGGGCTGACTGATCCTTTCTGGATCTTTCCTCCTCTTCCCCAAACCTATTAGGTTTTTTTGCCCCTTCAGCTCTTTAAGACCTACCTCAGGAAATGGAATTGACACGCTGTGAAGAAGAACCACTGAAAGACATGGGGTTTCAGGCAGCAGCCACCGGGACTAGGGTTTCTGTGGAGTTTCTTGACAACCCTGAAGTCACAGTCGCCCAGTTTCTGTGCAGCAAAGCCCCTCAAACCCAAAGGTAATCAAGACTGGCCACTCAAGTGAGAGCACGGGATCAGATTCAAAGTTCAGTTTGGTAAACGTTCATTGAGTGCTTGCTGTTTTCCAGGCTCAAAGAGGATTGCAAAAATAGGTATATCCTCAGAAACATGGAGGTAATAGCAGGTGGTGTTCAATCTCTCAGCCCCTCCCTTCCTAAGGCAGTAGAGAGTCCTGTTCAAATGCAAACATGGAGTTTGTCAGGGACACGTATTGTGTTAATTGAAGGTCACTGTCATTTGCTACTAGTTATTCTTCTGTGGTTCTGAGGAAATGGCCCAGCATGTCCTCCTGCTCTTCATTTCTTGCATCTCTGCCCTGCACACCCCACATTCCATCTACCTCGGGCTTTTTATTCCCATGCCCCTGGGCAGGAATGTAAATTCATTCCTCCAAGCCTTTGCTTGGTGGTTCTCAGCTTTGCCTGTACACTGACACCTGGGGGCTTCAAAGAATTCATGTGTCTCCCCATCTCTCTCCCCCTGAGATTCAGAAGTCATTGGTCGGGGGTGCCACCTGAGCCATTTAAAAGGTCCCCGAATGGGCTTCCCTGGTGGCGCAGTGGTTGAGAGTCGGCCTGCCGATGCAGGGGACACGGGTTCGTGCCCCGGTCCGGGAAGATCCCACATGCCGCGGAGAGGCTGGGCCCGTGAGCCATGGCCGCTGAGCCTGCGTGTCCGGAGCCTGTGCTCCGCAACGGGAGAGGCCACAACAGTGAGAAGCCTGCGTACCGCAAAAAAAAGAAAAAAATGTCCCCGATCGACCCCAGTGTGTGGTCAGAGTTGAGAGCTTTGCTCTAGCTGCTCTCTCAGCCTGAATGCCCTTCTACCTTGTAGGATTGATGAAGCCTTAAGTTCATGCCTCAGCACACATGTCCCCTCCTCTGGGTAGTGTCCCCTGACTCCTGGTCTCCCCTATGCACCCACCGCATCCACTGTCACCTCTTCCTCTGTTATAGGATTTTAACTAAGGCCTCTGCAAACTCAGAGCTGCCCGAATGAAATGACTGTCTTTTTCACCATCATTGTTCTCTCTTTTAATCCTCCCATCCGTACTCCGCAGTGCCTGCCACACACGGGAGAGCTCTGGGCAAGACTTAGGGGCACAAATGCCAAGGAGGGCAGCCACCACTTAACCGCACACCAGCCACATCCGGACCCCAAGCTGGGTCCTTTCCCAAGTGGCCACCAGGTGGGCGTTGCCAGACCGTGCGGGCCCCGCGCTCCGAGGCCAGCAGGTGGCGCATCCGTAGCCCGGGCCCTCGGAGGAAGGGGCCCCTGGGCGCCGGGAAGGAGAGCGTTGGGTCCCTGTCCTCGCTGCGGACACCCGGGGAAGCAACGCCTCGGACCACGTCCTCAGAGCATCCCTCTCAAGGGGGCACCCCGGACGGCTGTCCCGCATCTCTCAAATCACATGTCCCGCCAAGCTCCTATGAGTGCCTGAAATGTTACCATTTGAGTCTCAGCCACTTGACAGGTGGCGTCCTGTCAGCAATTCTGCCATTAGCTCCCTTTCACCCTGGATGCTTCTCAGATCCACCAGCCTCGTTAGAGAGAGCAGGGCCTTCTGGACCTCATGGAGCTCGCAAGAAAGACACCTGGAAGTTTCTACGATGTGCAGGTGCCCTGTCCCACCTGAAATCTGCTGGGTGGGAGGCCCTGGGAGTGATGCCCAAGAATGGCTGCTGTTGGGGGCTGTGGTTCACTTTCTGTCTCTCAGCTGTGGAGGGGGATTCTCACTGAGAAGCACCGTCCTAAGTGGGAGGGTGGAGAGGCCCAGGGCCAGGCATGCTCTGACCGGAAGGGGCTTGGGGAGGCCTAGTGCTTCCTGGGAGGACTGCTGGGGACAGAGGGACTAGAAGACAGAAGACCTGGCCGGAGTGCCAGTCCTGGCTGTGACCCTGCTTCTGGGTTTCTCCAGAGAGGAGAGGATTGGCCTGGGCAGCCCTTGTGGTCCTGCTGACCCGCACGCCGGCCCCCCTCGCCCCCCACGCCCACCCCACAGCCAGGGTTTGAGTAGCTGCTGCTTTAATGGGTGGAAAGTAGGATTGATTGCCTAGGAGACTGGCTCGTAGGCTGCTGGATGCATTGCTCTGACCTTGGCCTCAGCTTGGGAGGGTGCCTAGCAGATGGGAAGAAGCTTTAATGAGCAACTAATATGTGCCAGGCTCTCTGCCCATGTTACACATTTAAACCTTTGAGCTATATGTGAGGGGTTCACGGTGAAATGGCCCTGGCATCGTGTTGGCGTGTAGTAGGTACTCGGTATATGTCCGTGGTGTGAATAAATCCCTATGACTAATCTACAGAGAAGGTAAATATTGGTGCTCGGATCAGAGCCTTTGCCCCTGAACACTTGTGCCAGACCACTGGGGTGGGCTCTGCTCAGAACTGCCGGAACCTTCCCTAACAGTGTCCCCTCCGCAGTTGGGGTTGGTCTGGGAGAGGCAGCAGTGAGTGGTGACGTGAAGGGAGATCTTAATTCCCTGCCCAGGAATTGAACCTGGGTCGCCTGGATGAAAACCAGTAATCTTAGCCACCACACTCCCTGGCTCTTGCCCCCGGTGAAAAATGCCTCTCACAGAGGCAGAACTGTAAGAACAGGTACAATGTTTATTATTAGAGACAGCAAAACAAGTGGGAGAGCACACAGAGAAACAGTTTGTTTAGTTAAGACAGAAGCAGGGCAGAGATGCAGAGATGCACACCTGGAGAGCAAGGGTGTGGGCGTCCCCCCAATGAGGAGGAGCAACGTGAAGAGGCGGGTAAGTCACTTATATAGGGCGGTTCTTCCGGGTCTGTGTTTACCTCTGGCCAATTATCTGGTTTCTTTTTCCACACCTGCCCTGCCCTAGGACCTTCCCCAACATGCGTGCGCAACGTTTTTCCAAGATGGATTACAGCCCGGAGGGCTATGCGACAGCCTTAGCATCACCTATTATGGGGTGGCGCCCCCTCCTTTTTGACCCCCAAGGAGTCTTTCTGCACATGTGCAATGTCTCCCTTGCCCCAAGGATGGGAAATGTATGACCTCTTGAATTTTTTTTTTTTTTTTGCGGTACACGGGCCTCTCACTGTTGTGGCCTCTCCCGCTGCGGAGCACAGGCTCCAGACGCTCAGGCCCAGCGGCCATGGTTCACGGGCCCAGCCGCTCCGCGGCATGTGGGATCTTCCCGGACCGGGGCACAAACCCGTGTGCTCTGCATCGGCAGGCAGACTCTCAACCACTGCGCCACCAGGGAAGCCCTGACCTCTTGATCTTTTAACAGGGTTTAGTCCCGCTCTGTCCCTGCCATAAAAATGTCCAGTGTCTGGTTATTTACCCCATTTCTGTTACTGGTTTTTATATCGAGGTGCAGATCTCAAAATATCCACAGGAGTCCGGTCATAAATATGTAGTCCGTTTGTCTCTTGCTTCAGGAAATGTAAACAGGGGGCTGCTAATGAATGTCCGGCCTGGAGCCCATCTTCTTCTCACCCCAGGAGGTGTGAACAGGAGGCCAGTTGTAAATATCTAGCCTGGAGCCCATCTATCTCCTGCCTCAGGGTGGACCAGGCCAAGCCCCAGAAGGTGGTGCTTGAAACAAAGGATCAGAGACTTCCACTGACTCTGATCAAGGTCAGTGTGTCAAAGGCAGAGATGATTCACCTGGAAACTGACGAAGCTTATGCTCAGGGTCCTTGCTTGCCTCCACCCTGACAGTGTGGTACATTTTTGTATTTGTTGGCATTTTGTTATTTTTTCTCATTCTAAATAAGTATTCATATTCATACCTAGTTTTGAATGGGCAATTTTGTATTTTTTTTCTTAAAGAGGGCCCCTTAAATTGAATAAACATCCCCAAACCTGCCCCTGGCTGACAGGTACTCAGCAGGAGGAAATGCTGTCCATCTCCTTCAGCCAGCCTCCTGCTGATCCAGTGTCCTCCCCAGACAGAGGTCCAGCCACTCTGCCATCGGCCACAGGCACTGATGTGCATCTATCTGGATCCCCTTTGGCCACATCAGCCTGTGCACACACAGGCACGCAGTAAATAACCTTAAGTGGAGCCACAAACTAACAAGAGCTGTGCCCTGGTTTCTGCCAGGTGGTAAGACTGCCCACTGTCCAGAGATGCCCCCAAAGAAGGTGACTGTTAGAGTCAAGAGGAAGGTACTCAGATACCAGAAACTTCCCTGGGGGCACCCTCAATGTGCTGACCCGGAAGAGACAGTGCAGGCTAGTGGTTAAGGCCTTTGCCTGTGGAGACAGGCAGCCTGGCCAGTGGGCATAACAGTAGTACCTACCTCAAAGGGTTGTTGTGAGGATCGAGCAAGATAATCCATGTGGAGTGCTGTAGCTCAGTGCCCAGCTTTACAAGCGCCTAAAAAAGTCCTAGCTGTCTCCATTACTATGATTAGGAGGCCAAAAATGCCATGTTTCCGCTTTCTCCAGCACCCGTCCCCCACTCCCACTGTGACCGGGGAAAAGGATGCATTTGGTCAGCTTGCAGGACACTCAGCGAGCCCCTGCTGATTCTAGGGTGGTCCCAATCCTGTGGGCCCAGGCAGCATGGGCAGTCCCCAGCCAGGTGGGGCATCTTCAGTGGCTCACACCCTAGCACGTGTGGGGTAGAGGCCCTCTTCCTCGGCTCCCCACTCGGTACCCTGAGGTCTCCAGGCATGACTGCATCCTTCTTCCCCAGCCTGCGCTTGTCTCTTTCTCTTGGTTCCCACAACACCACATTGCCTGATGCTCTCTCTCTGATGGCTCACGTTTTGTTGCTGGGCCCTCCTCATTGGGCTCCAGGGCTTACACCTTGGACCCTTCGTTTCTTCCCTGTCTCCACTCCCTCCCTTTGGCCTCATCCACTCTGATGGATATAAACACCATCTCCAGTCCTGGCCCCAGAACCGCAGACTCCCGACTGCTTCCCCAGCACCTCTCCCTGGACAAGTCCAGGACAGAGCTCTAACCTCTCCTGGGGCCCTGCCCCACCCCATGCATCTGGGGAGTGGCAGCCCCAGCCTGCTAGCAGCTCAAGCCACATGCCTGTGAGGCTGTCTTGACTCTGCCTTCTTCTCTCTCCTGCTCTAACTTGAGAGGCATGTGTGCAGCTTTCAAGGAGCTCCCAGTCTTGAGTGTTCCTCCCAGCGATTCTGATGCCGCTGATTTCAGGCGGGGCCGGGGGACTTCGGCTGCTGCTTCATTCATTTACGCATCGCAAGCTTGTGTTCAATAACCGTGTGCCGGACACTGAGGTATAGCTCTTAAGGAGAGCACTTCTGATGCCCAGGCACGTGGCAGGTGCTCACGTGTGTTGAGGTGGAGCTGGTGACCCAGAGCCCCCTCCCTCAACAGAGAAGCACTAAGAGAGCTGGGTGACAGAGGGGCCAGGCTGAATGGGTACTTGGACTCCCCACCCACTGTAGTCCCTCTGTCTCCTCCCCCATCCCCAGCTTCCTGGAGTTGGGCTGTCAGGGTTGGGCGGGTTAGGCTTCTTGGTTGTTGCCATGGTGACTGATGTGCATCTATCTGTTCAGCAGAGAACTTTGAAGTTGACTTGGATGTGGGATAACAAAGGGCACCTCCATCTTGGATGCAAATTATGGCTTCTTTTCAACCTCCTGGGCTCTTTACTGCTCTGCTTTTGTTCTTGCCATTTAGATCAGAGAATAAAACCCTTTCAAATGCTGTAAATTCAAGACATGGGCAATTAAGGGGCCTCTCTGAGGTTCAAGCCTCCCTTTAGTCTCGTTGGAAAGCGATTTCATGTGTAGGAAAACAGATGACCCTGCAGAGACAGTCAGCATTGCTTGTATGTCACTATCCAATGAATATTTACTAAGCATCTACTATGTGCTAGGACTTGGGGTGGGGTTGGGATGCTGGGGATTCAGTGTGGTACAAGACCAACCAGGTCTCTGCTTTCTTAGAGCTTATGGTAAGGACCACATCTCCGTGCCTCAGTTTCCCCAGAGTACAAGGGGACTGAAGTAGCCCAGGGGTTTTCATACAGAGTTTTCTGAAGCCCAGGCAAAGGTTCCAGCCACTTAACTCCTGTTTTGGCCTGAGTAGCTTTGCTTTGCTCCGTTTTATATATTCTGCTTCCCTATAATGTTTTGTTTGAAGAAAGACGTCCATAACTTAAAACAGAGAGAGAGAGAGAGGAGAGAGAGGTGGGTTAGGAATGAAAACCACCGGCTGAGGGTTCACTAAGGCTCTCTCCAGGTGGAATGTTCTGTGATGTAGATGCTAAGGAGACTGCAGGTTCTCCAGGCTGTTTGGCCACACAGAGACCACAGAAGGAGGTGCATTTAGGATGTAAACCTGCCTGGGATGACAACATCCTGCTTTCATTTTGAACAAAGTAAGGATCCTGGTGGAAAGAGAGCGAATCCCATTCTGTTTCCTTCTGAGTAGACCCAGGGCTTCGCTCTTAATGCATCTGCCTTCTCAGACTCTGGATCCCACCTCGAGGCCCCGCTCTGGCCCTCCCCCCTTCCCCTGCCCGCTGCTGGCCTCCGCACACTTACCCCGTGACTGAGGCCTGTGTCGTCCTCTCTGTCCAGCTGGACTGTGCGTTCTTAGGGCAGGATGTTTGTTGAAGAAATGTTAGTAGATGAGGTGCTGGGGCCCTGTTGGTGCTACTTATTCTTTGGGCCCTGACCCCACCCTGCACCTTTCCTGGGGTTGCTCCCGAAATGCAGGAGGGCCCAGTGGGCAGAGCGCGCCCTCTGCCACCTTCCTTCCCTCCCTTTGCATCACCCACCCTTCCTCCTTCCCGACAGGTGACTGAGGGACACCAGGCCCCATTACAAAGGCGACCTGAGTCTTTCCCCAAAGCCAGTCACATGGCCCAGCCAATCCCACTTAGAGCCATCATGCTGCCTGGGCCCACTGGAGGGTCTCGCCGGTATTGTGACCCTTAGGCTGAGTCATCTTATATTTGGTTACCCTTCACTCTGAAGGCCAAATTGATGCAAAGAACAAGGAGAGGTTTTGGATGGGAGAACAGCTTCTATTTAAACACCCTGAACTTGGTAAAGTTGCCCCACTGTGTGGGACTGTTGACATTTTGCTCTCTTGCCTGATCATTGCGGGGTCCATTGGGAGATCAGAGCACTCAGGCGCTCTGCACGGTCCTGGCACACGGTGGGCTTGCAGTACGGACAGGAGGATGGACTGTCTGCTGCTGGGCATGTAGGCTTAGCGGCCTCTCGGCTTTACCAGCTTTGGGGAATCCCTTCCTTCTGGGGATGTGTGCAGTTCAGTGTCATCAGCAATCCCGCTAACCAGCCCCTCCCTCATCTTTGGGGAGATGTGAGCTGTGGAGAACAGAGAGAAAGGGCCGTGTCAGGATCTGAAGCAGGCTGGTCGGTCGGCACACAATTTACAACCCTTTTCACCTTCTCATTTTCCAGTTGCATAAAGACCTTAAAAAAAAAAACCTTAAAAATTAGCAATATATATTCATGCAACTATTTTAGAAAGCATTTGACACTTGCTGGGAAGGGTGAAGCTGTGGGTATCCCATGATCCAGCAGTTCCCCTCCCAGGCACAGACCCTGGGGAAACTCGGGCCACACATCTCCAGTGTGTTATTAGCAACACTGCTACTAACAAATGCGGGACACCACAATGTCCATCCACAGAAGGAACAAAGAAATTGCGATATGGTCCTGAAATGGAATTCTATACAGCAGTGATTAGGAATGAACGTTAGGTATACATCATATGGACGAACCTCACCAGTGATATTGGTGAGACTGAAAAGGAACCAGATAGAGAAAGAACACCTACAGGATGATTCCACTTATAAAAAGATAAAAAACAGGCAAACCTCAATTATATTTTTAGGAAAATGCCATAGGTGGTAGAATTGTAAAAAGGGCAAGGAACAGAAAATTCAACAAGTCAAGAACTCTAGGGGAAAGGAGGTTATTGTGATGGAGGAGAGAACCCCAGAAGCTCCGGGGCTTCCGGCTGGGTTTTTAAAAAAAAATATTTATTTTATTTATTTATTTTTGGCCACATTGGGTCTTCATGGCTGCATGCAGGCTTTCTCTAGTTGCGGCGAGTGGGGGCTACTCTTTGTTGCGGTGTGTGGGAGTCTTACTGTGGTAGCTTCTGTTGTTCTGGAGCATGGGCTCTAGGCGCACGGGCTTAAGTAGTCGTGGCACACGGACTCAGTAGTTGTGGCGCATGGGCTCTAGAGCGCAGGCTCAGTAGTTGTGGTGCACGGGCTCAGTTGTTCCGCGGCATGTGGGATCCTCCCGGAGCAGGGCTCGAACCCGTGTCCCCTGCATTGGCAGGCGGATTCTTAACCACTGCGCCACCAGGGAAGCCCCCGGCCGTGTTTTATATCTTGACCCGGGTGGGGTTCCATGAGGCTCAGTGAACAGTTATTTTTTACTCTGTAAACATATGTTTTGTGCCCTCTTCTGTATGTATGATATATCCCATAATAAAGATATGAGAAAGAAGCATTAGAAGTTTCTGGTAAATAACACTTCAAAAAAATTGGAAGGGCATAAAGTTACCCGTGGAGAGTAAAAATCTTCACCTTCCTACTCTCCCCCCCCACACACTATTTTCAGTCCCTGGAACTAAATACAGTCAGTACTGTATTGACTGTACAGTATCTGTCTGCATTTTGCATGAGTACATGTATTTATAGCCTTTTTGATAAGTTCACTTGTTTTCCTAAATGAATCATCGCAGACACGCTATCCTGTGATATTCGATTTCACAAATCAAAGAATGAAGAATGTCTTGGATACTTTTCCGTGGTAAACCTTGCACTACCTCGTTTTCTTAAGTGGCCACTGGGTATTTCACTGTAAGGGTGACCACCACTTACTTTCACAGTCCCCCGTGTGCAGCCAATCAGGAGCTTCCAGATTTTTCCTACTGCAATTCTAAAGTCACCTAAGTGACTTGACATGCAAATGTCTTAACTAATTTTCAAAAGATTTCTCATCCTAAATATTTTCTCTCATTCAAAGGGTTTGGCAAATGCCTGGGGTTGCAGAAGATATTCATGCTGCCATTTTAAAGGGATTTGTTTTCTACTCTCCTCAGAGGAATTAGGGTGCAAAATCTGGAACCTCAAAAATAAGACCCAGAAAGTCACCCAGGTAACAGCACCTCTGGCCACCTGTGCAAAAACGGTGGACCAGAACCTTCCCAAAGGCTCCTAGAAAAGGGACAGCTCTCCCGTGTGTGTGTGCTTATGTGTATGTATGTGTGTGAGTGTGTGTACCTATGTATACATGTGTATGTGTGTGTGAGTGTGTACGTGTGTGTGTGTGTGTCCCTGTGGCACCCAAACACTGGTTTTGCAGGGAGACAACATCTTCTACAACAAGACAATAGTCAATGTAAATCCAATTGGACATAATGACTGGATTTCTCTTCCCGCTCAAAGATGGTGACAGTGATTTCTCAGATGCCTTTTAGTTACAGACAAGTTTCTGAACAAAATAATTAGGTTTGGGGCTTTGCAGTCGGCCCTATTGGACTATTGATTATCCACTAAAATCTCCTGCCCTGCGGACGTCTGGGTATGCGGTCAGCATAGCAAGTGGGCAAAGACAGCCCTGAGTGGGCGGGGGGAGCCTCCCAAGTCCCTTCTAGCATCCTCTGCTGCTGAGGGCTGCCTGTGGGCACCCACCTGTCGGCCCCTCCAGTGTTGCACACCAGCTGTCCCCAAACCATGAAGGCCCAGGAAGCAGGGCTCTAGTCCTCACTGCCCGGACCTCACACGTGGTGTGGCTTTGGGCATGCCTCTGTCCCTCTCTGAGTCTGCTTTCTCGCGTGGAAAAGGTAGCCATTAGACTCAATGACGTCCGAGGCCCCTTCCAGCACTGATGTTCTATCCCCACACCATCCAGCAGAAATATAATGTGAGCCACACACTCCAGCCATGTAGGTAATTTAATTCCTAGCAGCCATGTTTTAAAAAAGTAAAAAGCAACGGGTGAAATTAGTTTTAATAATATATTTTATTTAACCTAATGTATCTAAGATATTGTTTCAGCATGTAACAATACAAAACATTAATGAAACTCTTTACATTTTTTTCATACTAAGTCTTTGAAACTCCGTGTGTATTTTTTTTCATATTCTTTTATTGGAGTATAATTGCTTTACAATGTTGTGTTAGTTTCTGCTGTACAATGAAGTGTACCAGCTCTAGGTATACATATATCCCCTCCCATCCCATCCATCTAGGTCATCACGGAGCATCAAGCTGAGCTCCCTGTGCTATACAGCAGATTTTATACTTACAGCACGTCTCACTTCGGCCTGTGGCATTTCAGGAGCTCTGTGACCATGGGTGGTGAGTGGCTCCTGGACTGGACAGGGCAGGTCGGCCCATCCACTCTGCCTGTGCAGATGCGCACACTGAGGCAGAAGGCTCCTCACTGTGCCTCTGATGCCAGTCCCAGGGGTCTACTCTGTACAGTGCACAGCGCAAGCCATCCTTGGGGGAGACAGAGAGGAAGGAATTGCTTCCCTTGCCATCAAGGGGCGAATGACCCAGGTGGAAAAAAGAAAAAGAATGAGCGCAGGGCTTCCCTGGTGGCGCAGTGGTTGAGAGTCCACCTGCCGATGCAGGGGACACGGGTTCGTGCCCCGGTCCGGGAGGATCCCACATGCCGCGAAGCGGCTGGGCCCGTGAGCCATGGTCGCTGAACCTGTGCGTCCGGAGCCTGTGCTCTGCAACGGGAGAGGCCGCAACGGCGAATGGCCCGCGTACTGCAAAAGAAAAAAAAGAATGAGCCTAGATGGACCTACTGCGGAAGAGCGCTGGCTGGTAAATGCTTTGGGGGACAGGCTATCAGGGCTTTGTGTATTCTTGGAGGTAGTGGCTCAGGGCGGGCTGTGGGTCATCCCAGGTTTGACTTTGTGACGACAGAGCACCTGAGTTGGGCTCTCGGGCGAGGAATAAGGTTTGCAGTCAGAGGGATATGAGGAGAATGTGAATGATGTCTGTTGCTGGGGCACCGAGGAGGCCAGTGTGATTAGAGCAGAGGGTGGGAGCTGGGGGTGCAGTGGGTGGATTGCGGACCACCCTAAAATGTAGGCAGGAGGGTTTAGACAGGAGCATTAGCGAACCGCCTCAGGCTCTTGAGCTGGGGAGGGGCTCGTTGGAAGCAGTGGTTCATTGAGATCCGCTGAGTCACCGATGGATTGGAGGCAGTACCTGGTGCCAGGGAGCGGGTGAGAGGCTGCTTTGCAGGAGGTGGTGACTGGGGTTGGGGGGGTCTTAAAAGGAAAGAGGAGCCGTTCTACAGAGTTAGAGGACGCCTGTCCCATGGCCGTGAGCCTTCAGCTTTGATGGTGAAAACGTGACCATGTGATGACATCTGGGCGTTTGGCTTCTGGCTGGGCTCCCCTTCCCAAGGGCATTCTATGTGGATGGATCTGCCTAAGCAAAGACTCAGAGTCAGGAAGGAACAGAGGCTGGGGGGCTGGGGGTGGGCGCGGGACGGCTGCAGGTAACTGCTGGGGAGGGAGGGGGCATGAAATGACTCAATTATTTGAGGCTTGTTAAACAAGCAGAGATGTCAATTCCTCATGGGATCAGAAATAGAGTGGGTCTTTTGGTGAGTTGGTGGGATAGTGGGAAAAAGGTTTTTCAAACCCAACCAGGTAGGAGGAGGCAGGGGCTTGGGTAGGTAGGAGAAAGGGGGTGAACAGTGCAGGTGAAGGACGTCACTTTTGCAAAGGCACGTGAGCTGGGCTGGGCATAGCACTTTGCGGTCTCTATACAGCCTGTGAGAATAGAGGTCAATTCCTCGAGTTACCCCCAGAGGGCGCTCACTGCTTAAATGATCAGGGAAACCTGACTCAACAGCTGCATTTATTGATACTTTGTGCCAGGCAGTGTGAGGCTCTGCGGGGATGACGTGGGGAGCAAGACGCCAGAGGTCCTGCCCTGGCCTCAGCTTGCGTGGCGGAGGGATATAGAAGTCAGACATTAATGACAGGCTCATCAGTAAAATTGTGATTATAATGAAAAGTACCAGGAATGAAAGGTTTAGGGACCTATCAAGATAGTACAGGGGAAAAATGCATAGGGGTCAGGGATGACTTCCCTGAGAAGAAATACCTCTCCATCCATTTACTTTCAACCTACCTGTGTCTTGACCTGAGACATACAGGCTAAGGGGGAGCTAACTAGTTAAAAGGGGTAAGAGGGAAGGACATTCTAGGCGGCATCAATGGCCTGAGCAAAGGCCCTGGGGTGAGAAGGAGTACGGGATGTATGAACAGATGGGAGACTAGGAATGAGAAAGATAATCAGACAAAGAGGGAGAGGAAGAGCTTCGCAGGCAGAAGGAATGGAGAGTGCAAAGGCCCTGAGGCAGGGAACCCTACTGAAAGGAGCCCTCTGTGGCTGGAGGGGGAAGGCAGGGGCCAAGTGGCATAAGATGTGTGGAGGCTGCATGACCCAGGCTGGGAAGGGCCTCCGGGCCAGGGCTCCTCAGGCTGCAATGCTGGGACCTTCGTGACACACAAAGATATCTGAAGCCATGTGAGAGCCCAGATAATTATAAGGGAATCCAATTTCAGATCAGAGTCAAGAGCAATGTGGCAAATGAAGATGGAGGAGTGGTCGAGGCTGGACCAGGCACTTCCCGTTGGGCCACATTGAAGACATTTGACATTATCCCAAGTGCAAGGCCGCTGAAGGTTTAGACAGGGAATAAGTAGCGTGACCACCCTGGTGTTTTGAAACTCCCTTGAGCTGGTGAGGAGGGTGGACTGTGGGAGGGCTGGGTGGCCATCGGAGTAGCCACTGGGGATGACTGAAGAGTCCAGGTGAGAGTGGAGAATCAAGGCATAAAGCTGATGAAACACTACCCTTCACAGCTGGCTGGCTCCTCTGCAGCCTCTAATTACAGCAAATGTCCTCAGACAGGTTAGTGATTCTATCAAAGTGGCCAAACCTGGAGACCCACATTTTACAGATAATGCTGCATGAAGCCAGTTAATTCAGTGATTGAATTATTAAGTTAGAGCATCTATGACTTAATTTCATTGGCCATCACTAAGGCCTCCTTCAAGTAAATTGACATTTGCTTTGCCATTCTGTCTTAAAACCAGAACAGTAGATTTGGTTCAATTTCCTACAGAAAATGTGCTTTTGCAGTATGCAGAAGAACTCAGAAAAGAGTAAAAATAAAATGCATTTAAAACAAACTGTGTCCTCACTCTTTGTATGTGTGTTCAACAACAGTAGAGCTGGCTTCAAAGAGAAAAAAAAAAACCTCTCTGAATGAGATAGCTCCTGGCAGAGACCTTCCGTGAACACTTTAAAAGAATGTGAAGTCTGCTATTTGCTCAGCCTAAATGAATATCAATTAAACCAAGGTGGTTAATGGCATGATTCTGATCATCTGCGTTGCTGATTTTTTGGTCTAGGTGTTAGATTCCCCAATTTGGATTGTGAAATTGTCTTTTTCTCTCTTTAATTCTGTCTGGTTTTGTTTCATACATTTTGAAGCTCTACTGTTGGGTGTATACATATTATGATTCTCAGGTCTTCTATTGAATTAATCACTTATCATTATGATACCTCCTTCTTGTCACCACTTAAAGTTTTGTTTTGAAATCTATTTTATCTGATATTAATGTAGTCACTTCAGCCCTCTTATGCTTACAGTTTGCATGGTGTATTTTTTTCATCTATTTACTTTCAACCTACCTGTGTCTTTACATTTAAAGAGTCTCCTATAGACAGCATAAAGGTGGGACTATATTTTAAAAAATCCATTCTGACAATTTCTGTCCTTTAATCGTGTGTCCCTGAACACAATGTAATTGTTAATATAGTCGGATTTCAATCTATCATTTTATTTTTTGTTTTCTGCTTGATTCCTCTGGGATTTTTTTTTTGGCTCATCTGTTCCTCCTTTCCTGCCTTTTACAAGTATTTGAATACTTTACAGAATTCCATTTAATTTTAATTTTCCTGTTAGCTCTTTATTCTTCTTTGTATTACTTATACAGTGGTTGCCCTAGAGATTACAATACACAACTTTGACATTTTACAGTCCATTTACAGTTAATAATATACCACGTCACATAAAATACAGGAATCTGGCTGCTTTATAGTCCCACAACCAACTTTGTCCTTTAAGTTATAATTGTTATAAATAATATACCTACCCGTGCCATAAATCTCTCAATTGTTATAATTTTAAACAGTTAAAAGCTTATAAAGAAAATAAGAGGGAAAAGGCAAAAAACAAAACAAAATAAAACAGAAAACCACCTGTGTCTTTTGCATTTAGCCAGAGAGCTTACTTTTTCTGATGTTTTCCGTTCTTTCCTGGACCTTGGTTTCCATCTGCTCTCATTTCCTGTCAGTCTGGCTTGAGACACAGCACAGCCCTGCCTGCCCCAGGAGATAAAACCCACGTACAGCCTATGCGCTCAGAACAGCCAACTCTGTACTGAAAGGCTTTGACTTCTCTAGGCATCAACAGGCCACAGCCCCCTTTGGGGGGAACCACGTGCACAGGGAGTTGAGTTGATCATCTGTCTCAGCTCTGCGTGTACTATCATCATTGGTCCTTGCAAGGTCCATTTCTTGGTTTATTTCCACTTTCCCACTTCATCCCAGACGCTCACTCCTCGGCCCCTTCTCTACAAAGGCACCCACTCCGAGGGGCTTAATACGGCCCCTTGAATAGGAATGAAACCTCCAAAATAAGTGGTGCTCTGCGAGCTTTTACTGAACTAACAAGCAATCTTGTTAAAGAACTTGCTCTTCTCCTCCTTCCTTCATACTCAAGACTTAGTAAAACCTGTGCACAGTCACCCGGGGAAATCCCATCTACGTGGCGCTCCACCATGAGCATCCTCCACATTTCAATTATTTATTCCCAACTGAGGTTGCCTCTAACTTCCCACTGCCACCAAAAACACTGCAAAGCCTACCCTAGTTCTTCCCCTTTAGGGATTTCCCCGAGTTGTAGACTGGATCAGAGGGTGCATGCTGACTTAATTCCACCAAGCACTCCTGATTGCTCTCCAGAAAGGCTGCACCAGTCCCCACTCCACCCCCAAGGAAAGCGTCCCCATTTCCTTACATCTTCACCAACATACGGCATTTGCCCAGCTTCCTAGTTGTTGCCAGTCCAGTGGGTGTAGCGCTGCATCTCCCTCTCATTTTAATTGGCATTTCTCTGATCACTAGTGGGTCTGAGTGTCTCTTCATGAGCTTGGGAGCCATTGGGGCTTCCTCTGTCTACGAACAGCCTGCTCTACCCTGTGCCTGGCTCTCCACTGGGTACTCCACCTCCTTTCTCTACCCATGTGTTAACCAGTGTATCAGGTTTTGCTGCCCACGAACCATTGTGTCTCATCAGGATTCTATTGTCCATTTCTGCTCTGATCCTTTGTTTGCATTTCACAGCATAATGTCCAGGTCATAAGTTTGTTTTCATTATTTCCAAGTTCTCTGGTTGGGGGAGCACCTGAGGATTTTCCCCACAGACCAGCTACACCTCCCACGTATCAGCACTTTCACTTTCACTTTCCCGAGGCCAGGGAACACTTAAAGTGTGAGGCTCTGCTATGTGCCAGGCACTATGCAAGGATCATCTCCCTTGATCCCCAAAACAACTCTGTCAGGGGCCCCTCTTATCATGCTTGAGTGACAGATGAGAAACGGAGGCACATAAAAGTTAAGTAACATGCCCCAGTTCACAGAATTGTAAAACTGACCCAATCAGGTTGCCATTCATAGCTTAAACTCATGTTAGTTTATCTCAAATAATGCCTATTTCAAATAACTGCTATGTTCCAGAAAGCTCCATGCCTTACCTTTCCTAAATATTGAAATTTAGTGAAAAAAAGTCAACCCTGGTGGTACCTTTGTACCTTCCCAGTCCCTAGTGTTTGAAAAAGGTGGTTGAGCTCACCAGTCTGAGTGCCCAGGAAGAGCAAATAAATGTTGTATTCACTAGGGGACTTCCTCAAAGCCTGGTCCCAGAGGAGTGGCCTCTGGTGGGGGGAGGTGTAACCGTTGCCTTCCAGCAACGGTGCTTCTCTCTCTGGTCCCCATGGCTCCGCCTCAGAAGGGAACCCGACTTACCCAGAGCACATCCTTTTTGCAGGTATTTAATGAGCATCAGCTGTGTTCTGGAACCTCAGTGATGACCAAGAAGAGTATCCCCAGTCCTGATAACCTAGGGAGACAGAGATAACCGATCACACTTATGTGAGTATTGTTCCTCATGGACAGACATATTCCGGAGGAAGTAACAGTTCCATGCAGATTTATAAGAGAAGGGGACCTGTCTGATACTTGGGGGATGTCCATGAAAGTGTGGCTCCTCCTAAGAAGTGGTACTAGGGCTGGTAATGAAGAATGAGAAGGTGATAACTAGAAGAAGAAGAGGAAGAAATTCCTAGGCAGAGAATGTGCAAAGGTCCTGAGGAACCAGTGTGGCTGGAGGGGAAAGGCAGGGGCTGAGTTGAATAAGAGGCTACAGAGTCCCAAAGTCCCAGATCAGGCAGGGCCTCCCAGGTTGGCTCCTTCAGGACACTGGGTATGTATGAAGACTTCCCAAGCCATAGGAGACCCTCAATTTCCATATGTCCTGTATTTAAAAATTGATCTGGCTAAGATGGACCCCGGTAGAGACACGAGGATTCTCTTTTATCACCTCCCCCTTCAACAATCTCCTGTCTCTCAGTTGACGAGGAAAGGCTTACCTCCCACCCAACCTGACTCTTACCATTTTACTGGGTTACATTGTTCTGAGGCATAAAAACAATATACTTTCTCTTCTTCTAAGGCTCCAAAAATCCTCTCTCCACCCATCTCATCAGGTAATGCACTTCTAATATAGTGTTCCTTTTTGTGTTTAATATTTATCAAAATTCATATTATATGTCTGAGGCGTTATCATTTATATACTACTAATAATTGTTATAATAACACAATTTTAGAGAGAACCTTAGAACTTAGAACCTTATGGCCATAAGAAAATTTTAAAAAGCTAATGCATATTCATATATTTATTGCAGTTCATATAATAGATAAGGTGGTGAATACTGGATTTAAATAATAAAAACATTACAGTTGGATAAAATTCTGTTGAAAGCAGAAAGAAAATATACTTTGAAGGCATAAAGGAAACAATGTAAATTTTTGAGTGTTAAAGAGAAACTTGTTAGTATTTTAAAATATAATACGGTAGTTTTATAATTCATTGGGTACATTTAAAAGAGTTATAATGGTTTTATATATAAAGGTGAATTTACATAATATACCCCTAAACTATTAAAATTTATGATAAAAGAATATTTTAGATGTCAACTGAGAAATGTGTGAGGCATACCTATCTTTTTAAAAACTCTTTGGGGGTGTCAACAAGAAGTTTGAAGACACTGTTATAGGCCATGGTGCTCTAGGGGTGGTGGCAGAGATCAGGCGGAGGGAATACAGGGGCTGGCATTTTCCCTAGGGCCATATTCCTCCAGCTGCCTGGGCTGGAGTTGGTGTGGCTTCCTGTGTTCACTGTTGTGGTGTTGCTACCAGAATGTGTAAGCACCCCAAGGATGGGGATTTTGTCTCTTTGGGCCGTTAATGTCTCTCCAGTATCAACCACGGTGCCTAGCACGCACTAAAAGCTCAACAGATATTTGTTGGATGGATGAATGGTGGACACTGACTCTCACTTGGTGCCAGGGACTGTGTTAAGGGATGACTGTGGATCCCCACTTAATCCTCACAACAACTCTGCAGTATGTCCAGTTGGCATCCCCACTGCAGAGATGGGGAAACTAAGGCACAGAGAGGATACATGATGTGCCCGAGGTCACCAATCAAGGACGGAGTGGACTGGGACCCAGGCATCCTGACAAGAGCCCTTAACCGTGATGCCTGCCTGCCCAGGGGGCACAGGGGCAGGACCTGTGTCTTTGTTCTGAAACTCCAGGCACTTTGGGGCACCCCATGAACGTGATATCCTTCACAGCCAGCTGAAACAGCTCCCTGCCATCTGTTCTCTCCTCCTAAGTGGTTTTCCTTCTCTCCTCCCTGTTTAATATTTAAGTTGCACATATCCTGGGACATCCCAGAGTCCGCATGTTCCTGACCTACTTACGTATCCAACCATTTTTCTCACATCGGGGGCAGCACAGGGGGGTTTTGGGAAGGAAGTAAGGAGGTGCAGAGAGTGGGGAGCCCTACACATCACCCTGCTGCTCTAAGCAGTCTCCAGCTGACAAGGAAACATTAAGAAAACAAGGCCAGACTCTACGGCTGAGGCTGCAGCAGACAACGTTTATTTCAAGTGGCTTTCTGCGAAAACAGCTCCTGCTTCTCCCGCCCCCAGAAGGGTCTTCAAAGCTCCAGCTCTGTTTGGGGCATGTCTGTTTGTTTCTCTTCTGTTTATAAAATGGAGGGACTTGGAAATCAAAGGCGGGCTGCTACTCCTTGGTAGTGAGGATGACAGCTCCAGGTCAGCCACACACAGGCACTTTGCCTGTTTCAACCATCTTTTTAACCAGAATCCCTGGGGAAAACGCCGAGGGGAGAGGACTACAGCACACAGGGCCTGGGGCAGCTGCCCCGTAAGCCCTTTTACTAAGGCGCCAGGCACTCACCTATTCTCTAGTGTCCCCTGCTCAGGGTGACATGGTCCTATTTTATGAGAACTGGATTCAGGGCCTGGGGCCCTCAGAACCCCACTCTCACTGTGGGGTGACACTGAGAGATGTCCCCTTTCCCCGTTTCCACATCACCATCTGGAGGGTACCTGAGGATCCGATGGTCAAAGACTCCAAGTGGCACCCTGCATCATGATACCGAGGTGGGAGAGGGGAGGGGTGGTGGGGTGCAGAGTGGCTTCTCCAGGAAAGAGATCGGTCCCCGGCTCCCAACACCCTAAGACCTCTTTCCCTGGCACACTCACTAGCCTTCATGTTCTCACGGCCAATTTCAGGAACAGGGAGGCTCAAAGAGAGCTTTAGCGCCTAATTGGGCCAAGTGAAACCACTAATCCCTGACTCCTTATCTTGGCCCCTGACCCTTCACCCTGGGATCCTTGACCTCTCGGCCTGGGGCTTTTGACGTCCTCCCTCTGCGACCCATCCACTTCACCCGGACCCGGGTTCCCAGGGCTCACGGCCAAGTGCAGGAACAGGGGCTCGGGTCTGCTCAGGACGGGGCGACCTTAGGATCCGGGCTCAGAACCTGGTCGGGCACCTGGCGGGGAAAGGAAGGCAGCGGCTACTCCGACGCAGTGACGGCGCGGGAGGGCGGAGGCCGGGGCGCCCCAGCCCCCCGCCCCCGCCGGCCCTGACGTCAGAGCCAGAGCCGGTAAACTGAGCGGCGGCCGCCGGGCGCTGGGGCGGAGACTGAGACCCGGAGCCGCCCGGACGGACGGAGCCCACGGCGTTCGGTGCAGGCAGCCGCAGACCACCTGAGGTAACGCCGACCCCACTCCCTGCCCGCGGGGCTCGGCGCTGGGGACGAGTCGCCCCTCGGGGCGCGGGGGAGAGCGGGGCCCGGCCGAGGGCAGGGGAAGCCCCCCGAGGCGCCGCGCGCGGGGCTCCAGGGCGTCCCGGGAAACCCGGGGCGCAGGACGCACGGTGCGCAGGCGTCCCGCTGCACTTTCCGAGCACGCAGGGGGTTAAGTGGGACCCGCGGGGGCGGCGGAGAGCCGGGCGGCGCCCAGGATCCGGCCCAGACGGCGCTCGCGGGCGTTATTAACAAGGAGCGCAGGTGCCGGTGAGAACGCGCTCGCCGAAGGTAAGCCTAGGGTGGGACGCCCGGGACCATCCGGCGCCGCCCGGTGCGCGCCGCTCCCCGAGCGCCCCTTTGGCGGCCGGGCCGGGCGAAGTCTGGGGCCTGGGGTTGGGGGAGCCCCCAGCCCGGCAGAGCCCCTGACCGACCGTGCGCCGCGCCCGCAGCCGAGCCCCGGAGCCATGGCCTTGAGCGAGCTGGCACTGCTCCGCTGGCTGCAGGAGAGCCGTCACTCGCGGAAACTCATCCTGTTCATCGTGTTCCTCGCGCTACTGCTGGACAACATGCTGCTCACCGTCGTGGGTACGTACGGACCGGGCGCCTCCCCCCACTTCCCGGGTACCCCTTCCCAGGGCGTCCCGCTTACCCGAGCGCGGTTCGGGAAAATTCGAGAAGACGTTTTGCAAAAATACATTCCCCAAGACTGCCTCGTCTAGGCTAGTAGCCGTGTTTGTGGCTTCGTTTTCCTGGCGGTCCGGTCAAAAAATGTGACAGCAGATAAAACCCAGAACTTATGTTTCCTCCTGATAATTTCCTGCTTCCCTTTGTCACTTTCAACGCGATTAAAACAAAAAAATCTATTAAGGAGGAGCAAGTCCCAGGATTCAAAATAATGTTATAATAATTATTATGCTACACGGAAAGGTGGGTCAATAATGTGGTCTATCACCTCAAGGAACAGGTCAAAATCCTTCCCTCCGTAAAAGGAAGGGACATTTAAAGGTAGTGATTCCACAGATGACTTGACATGGAGACATTACAGGACCCACATCAAGAGCAATTTTAACGGCATTGGTTTTCATCTTTTTCCTGTAATGGATTTTTGAAAAACTAAATAATTGACATCCAGTTCTCTTAATTAGCACCATTAACAGCAACAGATTTGACATGCTTTTCCTTAAAAATACCCCAATTTTTAATGAATAAAAAATGATTTTTTAAAGGGTTGTTTCCCTTCTCTCCATTTAAGGTTCTCTCTCCATGGTTTTCAGAACATCACACAGTCAGGGTTTTCACTTCCAGGAATATCAGAGCTGGGGGGGGGGGCGCTCATCTGAGTTCAGTAACAAGGGCCCGAATCCTCCTTTGTCTTGAATGCTCTGTGATGCACATGCCCGAAGCTTCCAGTATATCAGTTTTTCTTTTCCTCTACGAAAGTCTCAGATCTTCCAGGTTGTATGAAACATTGAAGCTTCCCACTCAAGTAATGGAAAGATGAAGTGGGCCTGCTGCAGAATTTCTGAATTATTACTTCCTGCAGGTTTATTCTTTTCTAAGACACCTAATGAAATTTAGATTTCTGTTTCCTTGATTCATTCACTTAAAGGTCTTTCTAGCCTCTTTCTGAGAAGTACTGGTTGACCCCAGGTCAGCACTGATTAGACTTCAGGCCGAATCTTGCTTTCCTAAAATATTCCTGTGAAGGAGCCCTGTAATGGGAAGGCCCTCGAGAACAGGGATCTCTGGGGTGGGTCAGGTCTGCACAGTAGCTGCCCTGGGAGCTCTCACAGCCTCTGGGGCTTTGTTTGCAGAGCTGAGCAATGTGAAATTGTTCAGTGTCGGCGCGGAGGTCCCATTCCCGAGGCAGACATGCCACTTCTCTGGGCCTCGTTTAGCGTTTGACGAGACCACGGTTTTGCTGGCTTTGGTCCCGGGCAGGGTTTCAGTGTAATCACCACTCTCCTGCTCTTGTTCTCAGTCCCCATCATCCCAAGTTACTTGTACAGCATCGAGCATGAGAAAGATGCTGTAGAAATCCAGACTGCCAAGCCCGTGCTCGAAGCCCCCACCTTCGGCCGCTTCCAGAACATCTTCTCCTATTATGACAACTCCACCGTGGTCGCCGGCAATAGCACCGGCAGCCTTCAGGGGGCGCTGCTGCATGAGGCCACCACGCAGCGCACAGTGACTAACAGGTCCACTGCCCCTTCCGACTGTCCCAGTGAAGACAAAGACCTCCTGAATGAGAACGTGCAGGTCGGCCTGTTGTTTGCCTCGAAAGCCACCGTCCAGCTCCTCACCAACCCGTTCATAGGACTGTTGACCAACAGGTGGGTTATATCATTTTGGTCAAAAAGTTTGATGTTTATATTGTTCCAGATCACTTCCACCTGGGATTTTGCTTCTCATTCATTGATCAGAATCTGGAAAACCACAGCTGGGGAAAAAGCCAGTCTCCTTCGCCTTACGTTTCTGCCCTTAGTCAATCACGATTTCCCATTTGGTCTTCCTTTTCACTGCCACCATGACCATCCTTGTGGGATTGTACGTACCATGTGGCTTTCTCTTCTCTTGCACCTGTGGTCATGCACTTCCTGATAGACAGCTGAGGTGGTTTCCTTCAGGGCTGGCGTCTCAGTGCTCGTGGGGATGGCCAGGTGGGGAACGTGGCACGTGACCTGTAGTCCTGCTGCGTACACGAAACATCTGACACTGAGGTCCTAGGCTGTGTACCAGTTCTTCCCCTGCCACTTACCAAGCTGCATCCACGTGCACAAAGGGAAGAGGTGTTTTTTCTGGATGATTCAAGCTGCCCAAACTAGCTTTATATTAATCTCAATGTTCTGGAGTCTTTTGGGACCCACATTATTTTGAATAACTGTTCACATTTCCATTGCTGGTGGCCATCCAGCAAGTATTTGCTCTTCTACAGCTGAGGTGGGCCAGCTCTGCCTGATATATGGGGACTCCAAGTACAGGACAGGGGGCTTGCAGAGGAGGGGAGGAGGTGTCAGCTGCAAAGAGTGGGAGCTGGTAGAGTGTGAATGGTGGTGGTGGGCCGCTATGTAACAGTGTGACCCCAAAGGCAGCAATGTGAAAAATGGGGCAGTGCCCAGAGTCCTACCTGTGAACCAGGCCTAGTAGCAAGAACCAAGACAAGGACTAGAGAAAAAAGGAGAATAAAAGAGGGGGCAGGGTGAACTGAGGAGGCCGGGGCTGGGGGGTGACCCGGCAGGGCTGAGCTATAAGAGGCCTCATGTGCTAGATGAGAGAGGAGTGGGGCTTGTTTGGGGGGCATTTGGAAACCACTAGAGGTTCCAAGCCAAGTTGCAGAGTCAGAGAGCTGAGCGCAATTTTAAGCAGGTCAGCCCAGCACCCTCTGCAGGCTGGGAGCAGGGAGGTCTGTACATTTACCAGGCTTTGGCCTTGGGAAAGGTGGAGCAGGGCTGGCCGGGCCTTCTATTAAAATATTATTAAGCATTTCAAGATGGCAACAACAGAAGCGTTAAACCAGGCAGGGCACCCTTCTCAGAGCGGGGCCCACTCTGCGGGGTGGGAGGCCTGGGGTGTTGGCAGGGGCTCAGAGAGGGGATCCGCCCTCCTCCGCACGAGCTGTCCTCTGGCACGCAGGTTGCCGGTAACGTACTCATGGGGAGTCCGATGGAAGCACATTTTCAACTTCTGTGATTCGATTTTCCGCGCCGAGTAGGGCCATTGAATCCATTTTAACCGTCCCAGGCCACATCCAGCCTGCAGTTTGCTGTGTAGTGTTATCAGGCTGCTGCACAAATGCTGAGCAAGTTACCGCAGGACGCTGGGCTGACTGGGAGCCCACCAAGAGGCACCGTCATCACGGTGACGTTCGGCAGTTCCTCTGCTCTTCAGGAGGAAAACCAGCCAGACCTTCATAGTTACAGGGTTTTCTTTCTTTTCTCAAGCCTAAGAGCGCTTCTTAAAATGCATCTGGTATAATTACAGGAAACAGCTCAGGGTTTTGTATTCTGAGAAAGCAAACAGCTCAAATACTATATTGGGAAAATTGAGGACATCATTGTAATAACGCCTTGCCAATCACTTGGACGTGAATGTCACTAGCTGCACAGCGTAATACTTAGAAACTCGGCTGCACTGATGTGAGTGTTCCAATCTTCCAAACGTAAATGGCAAATGAAAAGCTTACAAAAAAACCCCATTCTTGTTTTTAATGCTTCGCTTATGCTACCAGGCAAGCAGCTTGTTTAAAACCAGTGTAGACCTTTCCCCTAGTAAATACTCCAATGCTTTGACATTGCAGCCACCTAAGGCTCACGTTTGGGGCTCCTAAAAAATTATCTGCCAAGAGAAAACTAATTTCCTTTAGTGACCTGTGAGGTTTAGTCTATTGGTATGGTGCGTAATCCACTTCGGAACTTATTGAGGGCAAAATTTTAATCCCTAGCTGATTTCTCCCAGCTCTCCAGCAAATTTCAAAATAATCTTCATCTTCTAGCACTGCCTTGTAATGTGGAAATGCAAACAAGTTTTAATATTGATGTAGGACAACAAACTCTGTTGTCCCTCCAAAGTGATCATGATAAGTAATTTTTTTCTAATATTTTCCAAGCCCAGTAGATATGAATTTGGGGACTTTCAGCATTTCTGGGCACTCCACGGCTGTGCTCAGAGAAGTGATAAATACATTTCCCTCTACAGACTCCTCCTTTGTGAGCCATTGCAAATAGCCTTCTGATGTAATTTGTGCCAATCACATCCGCAATTACCAACAAGACGTGTGACTCACATTTTCAGTGTTGTAAAGAAGTGAGTTTACAATAGCATTTTACACTTGGTTAATATGTTTCTGGTTAAGGAGTAGTTGAAACACGAAGCATCAGATCTTGAGGAGACTTTAGCAAAAGCTTTTGGGTCCGTCTTAGTATTAATTTTTTTTTTTAAAGAAGACGTTGGGGGTAGGAGTTTATTAATTTATTTTTGCTGTGTTGCGTCTTCGTTTCTGTGCGAGGGCTTTCTCTAGTTGCGGCAAGCGGGGGCCACTCTTCATCGCGGTGCACGGGCCTCTCACTGTCGCGGCCTCTCTTGTTGCGGAGCACAGGCTCCAGACGCGCAGGCTCAGTAGTTGTGGCTCACGGGCCTAGTTGCTCCACGGCATGTGGGATCCTCCCAGACCAGGGCTCGAACCCGTGTCCCCTGCATTGGCAGGCAGACCCTCAACCACTGCGCCACCAGGGAAGCCCCTGTCTTAGTATATTATAGGCAAAAGGGTTTGCTACTCAGGAGGAGAAAGCATTTGTCCAGACTCTCTGGCCAATGGCTTCCTTCCTTTCTGTTCTTTCCATCTGCTTACTGTTACACAGTTTGTACCTTTGGCTACAAAATATAAACAATGCAGGTCAAAATCTGCTTTTTTTGCATCTGTTTGGGCTCTCCCTTGTGTGCCAGGCTGAATGAGGGAAGGTTCAAGCAGTAAGTTGTTGGGTGCTATTTTTATCCAATGGGAGGGAGTTTAGGAAAAATCAGCCTGATTTTTGGGACATGGATCCTCCCTCACCTCCCTGGCCCTAGAAAAATATCTTTTTCCAGCCCGTGATGTGAGCTGGTCCAACTTCCTACTGTCTCTGCAGTGCTTCTGATAGTGGGGAAAAGAAAGGCCTCCTGCATCCCCAGAGATGTGAGGGGAGCTCCATAGAGACAGGCTGGTTGGAGCCGCTCCTTTCTAAAGCTTCTTGCCGTAAGTGGGACTCACTCTGAAATGAGACACCCAACATCACACAGGTCATAATCCGAACCCCCGTGTTACAATCTGGGGCCCCATAATTTATGGTCACGATGCTGCTGAGTGAGTGGCTTTGTGGTGACGCAGGCTGCCTGTCTGTTTTAAATATTGGATAAGATCTCATGCCAAACCCTGAAAATAAAAAATGACAATTCTTGGGAAGCATTTAAATGCTCATTTGGCTGTTAATATGATACAAGTAATTCCTGTTTCGTTGACTCTTTGGGAACTATATTTTTACTGAATAAGATGTGACCAGATAGGGAGAAAAGGACCTTTAGACTTTGTCGAGTGTGGTGATCACGCGTCCAGTAACGCACTTTCCAAAGCCCGTGGGTGCCTTGCTTGGTCTGATTGCCATCTTTGAGGCTTGTGTGATTTATTTTATAATTCCAGTTTAAGTATTCATTTCATGATTGCAGCTGTGAGTAAAAGGGGGTAGAAGGACTTATACTAGCAACACCTGTTGTCTTTTGGCCCGGCAAGTGGAGTTTAGACATACACATAAAAGGAATGTTCCAGGCTGGTAAACAATGTGAAAACCACCTTTACGTTTCTCTCTTCTGTAAGTCAGGCTAAGAACGGGGCATCATGGCGTTCACTTGCTTAACGTAAGGCTTACATAGTAGTTGCATCTTTAGACCCAGGATGTTCCAAACGAACCCGGCAGCTTGGGAAAGGGTTAACAGGGGTGGGGATGGTTCCCTCCCGGCTGGTCCTTGTGTTAGTGGCCTGCTTTTTGTCAAGCCAGCGTCAGTGACTTAATTTATTTCCATAGTTACCTAGTATATTTGAAAGCCAGTTATTTTTCCTCACAAATCTTAGCTAACGTCTGAAAGACAGGGAGAAAGCCGCAGGGCATGAAATCTCTACAAAATCTACTGTGGGTTTTTTTTTTTTTTTCCCTTTAGCTTTAGGCAACTGGTCTGAAGTGGGCTTTGTAGGAATAAGCAGTGACCTTTTCAAAAAGCTCCTCCATGGACAGGGAAACCAGCTATGCTGGAAAGGGATTTCCCGTCCTCGATGTCATTAGGGTGGTGGAGACGGTGTGACAGCGTCTTTGCTTCAAAATCAGAAGAAGCTGGCCGTGGAATTGGGTACTTCTCATGGGAGCAAAGCCCTCGCGTGACCTGTGCGTCGGTGAACACCCTGGAGCATAAGAAATCCAAGGCTCGTGTAATCCCCACACACATCTGATAGCTGAAAAAGACAGACCCAGGGGCTAAACCTAAGAATTTTGTTTTATTTATGCAATGGTTGACCACAAGCTTCCTAGTATATCCTAGCAAATGTAAAATACCTTTCCATTTACTGCTGCTCATCTTTTAGGAGTATGTTGAGGTAATCGAAATGGGAGATGTCACCTCTTGCCTCATCTGGTGACAGTTTGTACCCTTCCTTGTCCCCTGTTCTGTGTCCTTGCTTTTGTCACTTACCACAGCGGAGGGAACCCAGGTCTTAGCAAGCCTGGGGAGAGAGCTTACATTAATCTCTGTGGTAAAGACAAACTAGTTAGGAGCATTAGAGAATAAGTACCGATTGCCAGTGACAATTTAGAGACACAGTGGGGTTTCTCTGCTGACTGGGTAGGGATATGTAATGAATATAACTTTTATTGCTTTGCACTTTTTTCTAGGATTCAAATATATGATTTTCATTTTTATTCAACTGGATTAACTGCTCCCTGATGCTCTGTGAAGATGACTGTGGGCCAGGATGACTCACAAGGGGGTGATAAAGGGATATTTCGTTAAAGGTTTGCCACATCAGACGTGGCTCTGCTTAGTAGCGCTTTACTTGAGATGGCGTTGAGTTGGGACAAGAGGCCGAATCAGACATTTATGACTAATGTCAGTTGGGGTTCTGTCCATTTAGGAGACATTGTGGGGAAGGAGAAAGGACAGTGGCGATCTGCCCATCACTCAGTGACCCTGGGGCCTTGAGCAAGTCTCCTGAGGTCGGTGTTGAGGGGGCCAGGAGAGGCTGAGGGTGGAGAGCCAGGAGCTGGCCCTCGGGCCACACTGGCCGTGGGGCTGAGCTCCAGGGAAGGGCGCTGCCCAGCACTTTCCACTGGGCAGCCCTGCCAGCGGCTTGGCTGGTGGTGAAGGCATAGGGCACATGTGTCTGGTAACAAGCAGGAAGCAGCGGGAGCCTGGTGGCATCAGAAGCGATTGGCTTGCTTCACCTCTGAACCTCGGCTTTCTCACCCACGTTGGGGGTTTGGACTGGCCCGCCTTTGAATTTCCTTCTAGCTTTGCCGGTTGGTTATTCCATTCATGCTTTATTAAAATCCCAAAGGAATTAAAAGACAAAACAGTAGCTACAGCATTTTTAAAGAAAACACAGCACCTGGCCTTGGTAAAAAGAATCTTCCGTAAGCACACAGCCCTGTGGGTTCAGAGCCACCTGGTTTCAAAAGATACTGTGGGCCCTGGGTTCCACTCAAGCTGTGTGAACCTCTGCTCCTGTGACTGGTGTCCCCACCAAAGTGTATGCTAGCAGGCCCTGCCACACCTGAGACACACGAGGTACGCCCATTGCCCTGAATTTGGGGCAGCTCCCCAAGCCTCAATGTGGCCATCTGAAAATAGGGATAAAGCCAGCTACCTCGCGGAATTGTGGTGAGAATCACAGGTGACCCTTATGGTCTCTGGGAGTGCTGGAGCCTCCTGGTAAGAAGGAGCCCTCCTCAGCTGTGTCCTGCCAGGTGGCCTTGGCCAGTGGCTGGGCTGTAGACTGGACATAACATTGCTGGTATTCCGATAGCTTTGACGTATGTATGGTTTTCCAAGTAGGGTGTTGAAAGGGATGAGAAGCCTGTGTTCATTCCAGGGCGGTCGTATGTCCATTCTTCCCCCAGACATGCAGTAGTTGCTGAGAAAATAAACTGCCTGTGAGTTCTCTGAGTTTCCTGGAAGTTTCCTTCACAGTATCCAGCAGTGCCATGTTGGACCTGGTGTTGTGAACGGCTTTCTTTTCCTACATGAATAAGGGCACAGAGCAGTCAGCTCGGTGTTAGTTGAGACGGGAGAAGCTGTCATTTGATGGCATCTGAACTGCAGTTCAGGACTCTGGTATCTTTCCTAGTTCACAGGATTGGCTTCAAGCCCTGCTTTGTGAATTACAAGCTCATTTCAGGTCACAGTAGAGGAATCTTTGCCTGGGTTTGTGGGGGGGCGACTGCCTGAGAACGCTATGATTTTGTGATGCTGTTTAGTTTCCGGATGCACATGAAGCAGTTAAAAAACTTTGTAAGTGTGCCCAGGACGTTCAGAGGGTTCTACTTAAAGCCACGTATGCCTTTTGGCATATACCTGAGGAGGTAGTAAAATTTGCATGGAAACGTCCTGGACTGGATTGAATGGCCCTGAGTGAAATTAGCCCTAGGACATTAGACAAGTCATTTTTTTGTACCTCAATTTCCTCATCTGTAAAATGGGGAGGTGGTCGTCTGCCCTTATCAGATCATTGAGCTCGTGTGTAAGTGGAGAGAATGGAGTGTAACCTTAAGGTGAAGGTATTGTGTTATGATTTTTTTGTTCAAGCCTGGAATAGAAGAGCCCTCCCAGGCTGTTTGACTGGGACTCGGGGTTCCTGTTCCTCATTTGGTTTCTCTCCAGGATCTGGAGGGTCCAGGGCTGGAGGGAGATGAGGCCTGGAGATGCTCAGGGCTGTCCTGGGCTGACACAGGTCTCCTTTAGGGCAGTAGCTCAGCCAGTGCTGGCCCCTTCAGGCCAGGTTGTGGGAGAGAAAGAAGCTGCCTTCACTCTCGTGCCCTGTCCATATGGCGGGGACCAACCTGCTTGCTTAATCTGCAGAAACAGAGCGGAAAAAAGGAAGAGAATGAGGGAGGAAACAAAATTTCTGAGGCACTTTTTCTGTTCCGGATGCCCTGGTAGCAGTTTAACATCCATATCTCATTTCATACCCACTCCAGCTCTGGGAGGTGGGTGGTGGTCTTTCTGCGGGGCCGAGGGGAGATTTGCCTGGGTTAAGTGGCAGGGCCAGGTGTCCAGGCAGGGGTGTGATGCCAGGAGGCCAAGGTCTCCCCACCTCCCCTGTCCGCCTGGTAGCAGAGCCCTGTACAGACAGTGGTCTTACAGAGCAAATAGGATGTTGAATTTTTGCACAGAAAACAAGGTCTGTCTTTCTCAGCTGGCTTCATTGGGGTCAACGTGAAGACAGATCTGAAAATTTCCTTGCTTCCTAATGCCTCTTAGATGTAGTGCCGTTGCATCTGCTGCCCGTTGAATCGCTTGATGACCTTTTACTAGAGTCGTTTGATTGCAGCTGTCCCTTTGGGGAAGCTCTAGCAAAGACTGTAATTAAAGAAATTTTTTACAAAATGATGGAAACAGGGACTGTGTATTTGAACGTGTTCTGGGTTACTTGCCAATATTTTATTAACATTTATTCCAGAGAAATTTCAGAGTGGCAATCCGTAAATGTATTCACGTTCCAAGACAGTCAAACACAGAAAGGTCATATAGGAAGCACCAACTATATGAATTTTTAGAAAAGTTGACCAAACACTTATCCACCTGATCCCAAAGGGTAAGCAGGAGAGACTCAGTATCAAGGCTTACACGAGTACGCAGCAGTCACCAGGTTCTCACTGTGGTTCTGTTCTGCAGGATCGGCTATCCCATTCCGATGTTCACGGGATTCTGCATCATGTTTATCTCAACAGTTAGTAAGTGACGTTTGCCTTCTGAGTGGGGGTCACCGGGTGGGCTCTGACCACCACGAGCTGGGGGTTGAGAACACAGCCGGGGGTGGGGGTGGGGGGGTGTTTTGGCCACAACTGCAGAAAGAAATTGATAGGAGAAGTCTTCAGGGAGCAAAAGCACAGTGTGGTTAACACGGAAATACCCCGTCGGGTTAAGGGAGGTCCCTGTTTGAGCTGATCTGGTCACGGCACCAGCGGGTCCACAGTGACTGTGGCCTGGCCCCTCTTCCCGCAGTGTTCGCCTTCTCCCGCAGTTACGCCTTCCTGCTGATCGCCAGGTCCCTGCAGGGCATCGGTTCCTCCTGCTCTTCTGTAGCTGGTAGGTGTGGAAACGCCTAAGTCAGTGCCCCGGGGCTTCCATCTGTCGGAGGGGCCACCGTCATTGCCCAGGCTGGTGGCCCTTTACAGAATGAGGTGGAATAGTTCAGGGAATCTAGGTGTTGGTGGTGGTGGTTGGTGGTTGGTTCTCAGAGAAGGTGCCACCTTGTTGGGTGCTGCGTGGCCTTATGTTCTGTTGGTCTGGCAGGTGTGGGGAGACCACAGTCTGGGCTGGGGGTGGGGGAGGGCGAGTCATGATGGTTATTCTGTTGCTCCCAGAGCTTGGCTGTCACTGTTTCTTTTCCTGTTAGGGATGGGCATGCTGGCCAGCGTGTACACAGATGACGAGGAGAGAGGCAATGCCATGGGGATTGCCCTGGGAGGCCTGGCCATGGGGGTCTTAGGTGGGTGAGGGCCACTGTGGGGGCCACCTGGGGGGAGGGGCCTATCTGGCATTGGACAGTGAGCCCCCTTTCACACTAGTGTCCACTGTTTCTTCCCTAATTTCATGGAGCCTTTGAAAAATGGTGGGAAGAGTCCTTACCTGGGAGGACCTGGACTCCCCAGACCTCCCTCCTGGGCCCAGGTGTAAGCCCAAGCTTTGAACGGGATGGTCTGCCAAGGCCCCTCCTCTGGAACATTCTCTGAGTTACCACCCACCTGAGGACCTTTCCACTTTCTGAGCCTGCCTCCTCCACCTGCCCTGGCTGAGCTCCCAGACCAGGTGCAAACACCTTCCCTGAGAGATCCAGGTCCTCTCCGTTTTCTGTTACTTTCCTGGCCTTCATCTGGAGCCCACAGTCCCTGTCTGTGCTGCTGTGTAATGACCATGAAGTCTTCACTGGCCCATTTTCCTGTGCACTTCCGTTGCCCGGGTCTTATTTCCTCTGACCTTTACTTTGGGAGTGATTCCATGTCTCAGGTGTGAAACCCCTTGGAGGAAGTTGCCGGGGCAACTTAACAGTCCTGAACAGAATGTAGGGTGGCCACCCCACACAGTGTTTGGAACAAAGTAGAGGAAGAAACGCAAGATGGTTCTAGACCAGGGGGCGGTCATCAGTCCCGGGCCCGGCCCTGGCCCTTCTCTCTCTTCCTTGCAGTGGGCCCCCCCTTTGGGAGTGTGCTGTACGAGTTTGTGGGGAAGACAGCTCCGTTCCTGGTGCTGGCTGCCCTGGTGCTCTTGGATGGAGGTGAGTGAGTCCACGTGGACCCCTTGGCCGTGACCTTGGGGGCCCTGAGTTTGGCACCCCTGTGGGCAGGTGCTGGGGGCCACACCTCTTCTTTTTTTCTCCTGTAGCTATTCAGCTCTTCGTGCTCCAGCCATCCCGGGTGCAGCCAGAGGTGAGCGGCGGGGCAAGGCGGGTGCTGTGGTGGCCGCGTGGCCTCTTCTAACCCCTGTTGTCCCTGACAGAGCCAGAAGGGGACGCCGCTAACCACCCTGCTGAAGGACCCGTACATCCTCATCGCCGCAGGTGGGGCTCCCCCAGCACCCCTGGTTCTTCCCAGCCAGGCGGTGGGGGTGGGCGGTGAGGACCAGCGTTCATTTTGCTGCTGGAAACGTTGGGCTGTAGAAAAACATAAAAGGCACAAAGAGGTTACACGTCAGAAGAAATGGTTTTCTTCTGTCATTAACTTCTGACGCAGCCAGGCTCCTTTGTTGTTTTTCATCTGGGGCAGAGATGCCTGAGTCACAGAGACGCCCTCCACAGAGGATTGTTTTGGGCCAAACTTGCTCACTGTGTTTGTGTCAGAGGCTGTCGTCGTTTGGCCTTGAACTTCTGGAATGGGTCCATGGCCTCCCTGCCGGTGCCTTAGGGGGCGCTCTGATTCACCTTGGCATCTGTGAATAGAGACTGACAGCAGGGCCCCAGAGGGCCAAAGGGTGCCTCTCTTTCTGCAGAGGGCGTCCTGCGCAGCGGCGGACAGGCGGCTGGAAGACACCTTTGGGTTCTTGGCCGAGATGGGCTCAAAGGACGCCCTGGGGTTCTGTGGCTCTTGGGGAGGATAATGGGCTGCATCCATCCAAGCAGCTGACCTCCCAGGAGCACCCCAGTGACACAGGCCTGGAGCTGCCTCGTGCCTCGTCCAGGCCTGGGCCTGGACACAGTGGTCAGCAGTGACCCTCGGCATCAGGCCGGAGAGGGCATCCATGCAGCGTGGCCTCAGGCCCGGTCAGGATTCCCTCCAGGAAGGGGTAGGTGTGTCTAAGCAGCAGTCACAGACACTAGGGCTGGGGGGAGCCTGGGTGAAGTGACGCACGCCCCACCTGAGGGCATTCAGATTCAGCCGCTTTCAAAACCCCAGGCTGCTTTTGTTAAGGTGTATACTGCTGGGTTTGGTCCCGGCAACACATAAGAGGCCTTGGTCTAGACCTTGTCTGTCATGCCTGTTGACCAAAGGGTTATAAGCCTGGTGTGGCGACCTCCTCATGCAGGGGGACCTCACTGTGTCCCCAGCAAGACACAGGGAACATTCCAGAGCTGAGATTCCCCTGGAGCCCTGGCTGTCCGAACTGGGGTGTGAGGACATGTGTGGTGAGAGATGGGGGCCCAGAGATGCGAGTCCCTGCACCTTGGGGCACACGTGTGGGCAGGCTGTGCTGCCTGGGCCCTCACTGTCTCACCCCTACCCACCCTTGGAGGAAATATAGAAATCCAGCCGGCACTCAGGGTCAGGCTGTCGGCAGGTCCGGGCAGCCTGGATGGTGGGGTGTGGGGTGGAGCTGGGGGGCAGGCGGTGTCTCGTTTGTACCGCTGGGGTTTAGTTTACAGAGGCGACTGAGTGACGAGATGACATGGAGAGATTAATACCACCAAAGGATGATTTTATTACTTATGTTTCTGGAGAAAAGGGGGCATGCCACGTTGCTCAGGGCCACATGGGGAGGCACTAGGTTTGGTCAGGAGGCAGAAAGGGGCGAGGGGAAGACCCAGGCCAGAACCTAGGCGTTTGCATGAGAAAGTGGATTTTCCATGGGAAAGGTAGGGGAGGGTAAGCAGTTTAGGATTGGCTAGTTTAAATAATTCCAGTCTGGGTGCTCTCCCCAGTTGCCTGGGTGGATTTAGGGCAGGAGATACTGGTGAGGTGGGTGAGAGTTAGATAAAGCAGGGACTCAGAGTATGGGTTCCGGATCACAGGGGAGACTTGAACAACTCTGGTTGTTAGCTTGGCCCTGTAATTAACGTCAAATAGACAAACACAGAATTTAAGAAAACACGGAATAGGTGGGTGAGGGGAGTCCAGCCATTTCAGCATCATTTTTATGTTCTGTCTTTAAATGCTACGAAGAATGAAAAAATCTTTCATCGTATGTAAACACCTTAATTATGATTGCGCAATGTTCTTTGAATCAGGAGTCTAGCAAATTAGAGGTTCCACGGCACACAGCGCAGGAGGCTCTCAGAACAATGGGGACGCAATTTGTGTTTTTCCAGGTGGTTCTGCATTTACGAAGTGTTCTGGTTAACACAGTGATAATGGATATTTGCATGGATACCCTATAGGTACAGCTGATTTAAAAAAAATCCCTCAACAGCATGTTTGCCCTGAATGCACTTGAATTTTGGGCAACTAAGGGCATCGTTAGAAATATCTGTGTTTGTTATACAGTAAAACATAGGTGTAGGAGCCTCAGGTTGCCTGAGTCTGTGTATGGTCAGCCTGAGGTGCTGAGTACCCTCAGGCAAGTTACTGCATTAATAACTTGGATTTCTTCATTAATAATAATGAATGTAATAATGAATAAGAATAATAATGAATAATAATGAAGTAATGAAATAATATTATAATCAATAATAACTTGGATTTCTCCATTTCTTCATTAATAAATTGGGAAGGTTAAACCTAGTGAGCACTAAGCCTCCCTCCACTTCCACACTTTATGACTCTGGGATTCTAGTTGTTTTAAGTAATGATAATAATGTCAAAAGCAACACTCCCCACTATCCCTTTGACCTGTCATTTGTCTTTTTCTTACAAAAGTAGACGTTCTGGGTATCTGAGCTGATTGGTCTGGCTGTGGGCACATGGGATTTAACTGTGTTTGGAAGTGGTAGGGGACACTTGAGACCCAAAACAGAAGGACACTAACCTTCTTCCTCCCTTTAAGGGTCCATCTGCTTTGCAAACATGGGGATTGCCATGCTGGAGCCAGCCCTGCCCATCTGGATGATGGAGACCATGTGTTCCCACAAGTGGCAGCTGGGTAAGACTGGGCCGCGAGTTTCTGGTTCTAGAATTTTTGTCCGCAGGTTGGGTCTCATTATTGTAGTCCTTCTGAGCTGCCGGTAGCAGGATGATAAAGTGATTGTTTCTGTTTGTCACTTAATGGGGTCAGTGCTTAGGTTAGCAATGAGCTTTGGGGTTGGTTTTGGCTCCAGTTTTTGTATCACCCCTGATAGAGGCATAATTAATATCAAGGCATCAGACCTGGGCAGAAATGAGAGATGAAAAATACATTCAGCTTTTCCTCACACTTCTGAACTGGACAAGTTATATTAAATATATGTGGACAGTAATAACATTCATGGGAAAGAGAACAACAAACGTAGTTTTATTTTTTTTAATTGAAGTGTAGTTGATTTACAGTGTTACGTTAGTTTCTGGTGTACAGCAAAGTGATTCAGTTATACATACATATATGTATTCTTTTTCATATTCTTTTCCATTATGGTTTATTATAGGATATGGAATATAGTTCCCTGTGCTATACAGTAGGACCTTGTTGTTTATCTATTTTATATATAGTAATTTGTATCTGCTAATCCCAAACTCCTAGTTTATCCCTCCCCCCACCTTCCCTGTTTGGTAACCATAGGTTTATCTTCTATGTGTGTGAGTCTGTTTCCTAAATAAGTTCATTTGTGTCATATTTTAGATTCTACATATAAGTGGTAACACATGCTATTTGTTTTTCTCTGTCTGGCTTACTTCACTTAGTATGATAATCTCTAGGTCGGTCTGTGTTGCTGCAAATGGCATTATTTCATTCTTTTTAATGGCTGAGTAGTATTCCATTGTGTATATGTACCACATCTTCTTTATCCATTACAAACTGTTTTTAAGAGGATGAATTTTTGAAAGTATTTTTTATTTAGAAAGGAATTCATGCTTATTGTTAAAAAATCAAAGTACAGGGACTGAGGAAGTAAAAATTGTAAAAATCTCATATTCATCTTTCCCCCTGTCCCAGCCCAGTCCTCTGTGACATTCATTGTTAATAGTTCTGTGTGTCTATTCCTCCATTGTTCTGCATTGATCACCATCTTTGTGAAATGCCTGAAAAACCCAAATCTTGCCATTACACACTGTGTGACCTCCTGTTTTTCTGTGTTTCTGTGTCAAAATGGGTAGATTTACTTTTCACAATTAATTAAATTTTATTTTTTTATCAAAGTTACACATGTACACAATTTTTAAGTTAAATATGTTATAAAATCATAATGAAAAAGCAGCAGTCTTTGCCCCATGCCTCCTCATCTCCAAATCTCTTCCTCAGATTTGATCACCTTCAACTCTTTTAGTTGTTTCTTCTGCTAATTTCCTTTATGTCTCTAAATAATGTGTACACTCCTATTTTTTGATTTTCCAATTTCTGACGTTGTCCACCAGCTTCCTAATACAGTAGATGAGGATTTAATGCCATTATTGCTTTACCTGAAAATATCAACCAACCAACTCACATGTTTTCTCACCTTCTGTTCTCCTGAAACAATTGTATTACAGGTTTGGTTAGATTGGCATTCAGTATTGACATTATTGTGACTATGTAAATATTATTCAAAGACGAGCTCTGTAGGGTTCTGTGATTATTTCTTTTCTTTTTTACAAACTTTCTGTTTTTCCTGGAGTTAGTAATTATGGTGTCTTTCTGTTTTCTTAGTTTTCTGTGTAGCATTTATGAATATATCCCTCAAACTCTTTTGCAGAGATGAAAGACCCTCTAAATATGGACAAGTACCTCCACAGACCTAACCTTTCTGTGTTTTTGCTTGTTTGTGGACATCTGTCCCACATCATTCTGACTTCCTGCTCTAGTCTAGAGTTGTTCCCTAGGCCATCCAGAGATTTTCCTCTTCTAATGTCTGGGCGTCTTCTTTGCCTCTCTTCTGTTTCCTGTATCCTCCTCTCCTGTATTCCTCTCTTTCGGTTTACTTTCTCATTATGCTGGAACCCGTCCTCCAGCAGCTTCCTGAGAGGGGGTGCACGGCAGGTAAAGTCCTCTGGGGTCCTGCTTATCAGCAGCATCTTTATGCTTCCCTCAACTTTATCCCGAGTTTGGTTGACTTAGTCTGTTTGGGTGTATAATTCTTGGCTGGACATCCTTTTCCTTCAGAGTCTTGAGGCCAGGGTTGCTGTTGTCTTCGGGCACGCAGGGTTGCTGTTGAGGAGGCCAGTGTCCTCATTCCCCATCTTCTGTAGGAGCTCGAAGGATCTTCTCTTCCTCTCTAGGTTATGAGCATCCACGAGCTGATTTGCAGGGAGTCTTTTCCTCCACTGTGCTGGGCACTTGCTTGTTCAGCCTCTTCATTTGGGAAATCCCTTCTTTCAGCTCCGGGAAACCTTTTTGTATTATTTCTTTAATCCCTCCCCCTCTTCCATTTTCTTTCTTCTCTTTTCTGCTACTCAGGTGGGTTGGATGTTGGGACCTCTGTGTTTTACACTTAATTTCTTATTTGCCTTCCCTTATTTCCATTGATTTCTTCATCCTCCTCCTCTAAACTCTATTGAACTTTTACAGTTGGTGGCATCGTATCACACTTTTGAAGAGCCCTTTCCCATTTGCCCTAAGTGGTTTTGTGTATGTGTGGGGCGGTGGAGGGATGTTGAAATGACACCCTTTACCATTCAGTAGGAAGACTTCTCTTCACCTCCCATTTCAGCCTCTTGTGACATCCCTGATCTCCATGCTGCCTGGGGTTCCCTGAACCTTTTCAGTTCAGTTTCTCTAAAGAAACCTTCTCCTGCTAGGTGAACCACTGAGGGCTGGGGGGTCCAACCGCTCTCTTTCTGGTTGACAGCCTCCGCCCTCAGCCTTATGTTCACAGTACCTGGAGCCTTCAGTTCCTTAATTTTCTGGGTTCTGAGGCACAGAGGTCTTGCTGCTTCTGCCTGCTCCGTGAGCAGGTGGAAGGTTCCAGTGCTCTGGGCTGTGTCCCTCTCTGCTCTCCCTCCCCTTGCTCCTCCCTCTCGTTGCTTTTTCCCCTTTCATTTTGCCTTTCCTTGGGCAGACAGGGGGAGGGTCTATAGTTTTCTTTTATTCCTTTACTAAAATTTAAATGGAATTTAGAGTGGGAATAGAGAAAAGCTCGTAGATTCAGTCTGCCCTGTTTAACTGGAAAGCCATCATTCCTTCTGCTCTGATTGCCTTTTATTCCATGTTAAGGTTATACCATACCTTTGGTATATACCATATACCTTTTTCTACCAGTCCTTATTGCTGGACATCTAGGTCCATTCCAGTTTTGCCATCAGAAACCATACTGCAGTGAAATATCCTTTCCACGTATTCTGCGCATGTTTGGAAGTACATATATCTGTAGGGCAAATTCCTAAACTTAAACTGGCATTTTGATATTTGGTAGCATTGCATTAACACGGGTATTATCAATCTTTTCCAATCGAGTGTGTGAGAAAGGGGGTCTCTTTTTTTTTACATCTTTATTGGGGTATAATTGCTTTACAATGGTGTGTTAGTTTCTGCTTTACAACAAAGTGAATCAGTTATACATATACATATGTTCCCCTGTCTCTTCCCTCTTGCGTCTCCCTCCCTCCCACCCTCCCTATCCCACCCCTCTAGGTGGTCACAAACCACCGAGCTGATCTCCCTGTGCCATGCGGCTGCTTCCCACTAGCTATCTGTTTTACGTTTGGTCGTGTATATATGTCCATGCCACTCTCTCTCTTTGTCACAGTTTACCCTTCCCCCTCCCCGTGTCCTCAAGTCCATGCTGTAGTAGGTCTGTGTCTTTATTCCCGTCCTAGCCCTAGGCTCTTCGTGACATTTTTTTTTCTTAGATTCCATATATGTGTTAGCATATGGTATTTTTTTTTTCTCCTTCTGACTGACTTCACTCTGTATGACAGACTCCAGGTCCATCCACCTCACTACAGATAACTCAATTTTGTTTCTTTTTATGGCAGAGTAATATTCCATTGCATATATGTGCCACATTTTCTTTACCCATTCATCTGTTATGGACACTTAGGTTGCTTCCGTGTCCTGGCTATTGTAAACAGAGCTGCATTGAACATTTTGGTACATGACTTTTGTGTGTGTGTGTGTGTGTGTGTGTGTGTGTGTGTGTGTGTGTGTGTGTGTGTGTGTGTGTGTGTGTGTGTGTGTGTGTGTGGTACGCGGGCCTCTCACTGTCGTGGCCTCTCCCGTTGTGGAGCACAGGCTTCGGACGCGCAGGCTCAGCGGCCATGGCTCACAGGCCCAGCCGCTCCGTGGCATGTGGGATCCTCCTGGACTGGGGCACGAACCTGCGTCCCCTGCATCGGCAGGCGGACTCTCAACCACTGCGCCACCAGGGAAGCCCCTATTTGTAGTTTTTTAAGGAACCTCCATACTGTTCTCCATAGTGGCTGTATCAATTTACATTCCCACCAACAGTGCAAGAGGGTTCCCTTTTCTCCACACCCTCTCCAGCATTTATTGTTTCTAGATTGTTTGATGATGGCCATTCTGACTGGTGTGAGATGATATCTCATTGTAGTTTTGATTTGCATTTCTCTAATGATTAATGATGTTGAGCATTCTTTCATGTGTTTGTTGGCAGTCTGTATGGGGTCTCATTTTGATTTAGTTTTACAAATTCTTTGTGAGTGAAATTGAGCACCTTTGCATATGTTTATTATCCATATCTATTCCGTTTACTGTGAACTTCTTATTAATATCCTTTACCCATTTTTTCTATTGAGTTTTGTCCTTTTTTAAAAATTGATTTTAAGTGTTCTTTGTATGTTATTAATCCTTTATCAGATGTTTTGCAAATATTGCCCTTTGTTGTGTGTCTTTTGACTTTATAGGTGGGATTTTATTTTATTTTATTTTAAATTTTTTAAATTTTTTACCACTCGGAACATTTAAAATGCTCTGAGTCAGATTTAGCAAGCTTCCCCTTTACGTCATTGTCTTTTCAATTCAGGCTCAGGAAGGCCTTTCCTATGCCAAGATTATTTTTTCACTATGTTTTCCTCCAGTAAATTTGTGATTTATTTTTTACATTAAACTCTTGGATTTACATGGAATTCATTTTGCTGTAAGGTGTGTGATAGGGATCTGGTGTTACTGTTTTCTTTATGGCTGGCCAGCCCTACAGCCAGGAACCCTAGGAGTCCATCTGGTATTTCCCACGTCTGTCATGCTGGAAATGACTGTGTGTTCTTGGGTCTGTTTCTGGATTTCTCTCTTATGTTCCGTTTGTCTGCTTGTATTCCTGTGTCAATACCCTCCTATTTAATTAGCTTGAGAATACTGCTTAGTACACGGAAGGCTAGTCCCCGCACACACACATTTCTTTAAGAATTTATCAACTGTCCTTCCTAGGGGTTTATTTTCTTTTCATAGTTCTTGCACCTTACACACTGACATCTTCAGATGGAGACTCTCAGTTCTGAATAAGCCCACTTGTTAGTGCTCCCAACCTTCCTCAGGTGAACTTGCATTCCCTTTGCAGAGGCATCCTGGCAGATGCTGCCTCCTGGTTTGGGCTGGTCCCTGATCTTCCGGCCTCACTCCAATTGGCCTGGCCTGAGCACTAGTCCCTTTGGGTTCTGCACTGAATTTCTGTGTTCGTTCATTTAAAAAAACTCCAAAATCCTTCATTAAAAAGCCCCAAATGGTTGGAGGTCGGGCCAGATGTGGAAGGACTGCTAAAGGGTGTGAGGTTTCTTTTTGGGGGTGATGAAAGCGTTCTGGAGTTAAGTCATGGTGATGGTTGCACAGCCCTGTGAATATACTAAAACCCAGTGAACTGTGCACTTTAAAATGGTGAATTGCATGGTTTGGGGATTATGCCGCAAAACCAAACCAAACCAGGCCCCCAACAACGAATCATTCAGTGAAGCAGGAAAGATTCTGGGAGGTAAACTAAGGCTAGTTCTTAGCAGGAATTTCGCTCTGAACTTCCTGGCCATGGAGAGAGCAGAGGAAACCCAAAGGCTCTCAAAGGTTCTAAGGAGAGCTCACCACTTTGCAGGAGGGGTGGACTTTTTCTGTCCTCGAGTTAGCGAATAGCAGCTTTGCAAAAGATGAGGAGACATTCTTCGTGTCTCGGCGCTGGTACCGGCGGATGACACCACGGGAGCTGTTTTTCTAGGGCTCTTTCCCTCTGTGCCTGTGCTGATCGGCGCCTTCAGGTCTCCTCAGGAGGCTCCCTGTGTCGGTGGCGCGTGGCTGTGAGTGGAGCTCCCATGTTGGCTTTGCACGTGCTCCTGGGCAGAGACGCTTTCCTGGTGTTTCTGTTTTCTCCGCTTAACTGACTTATCACCCTAATTGAACACGTCCTGGCCACGTGCAGCGCTCTCCAGCTGCTTTGCCCTATTCTTCTCCAGACACAGCCCGAGGCTTTCTGTAGAAAGTCTTTCACGTCAGTCAGGGACCCAGGCCATCCGGGTTAGACAGCAGGCCGCAGGCTGCCTAGATTTCATCAGGAGGTCCTCTTGTGGGGCTTATCACCCCGGCCAGATGTTCCCCCGACCCTGTACCTTTCCACCAGTGAGATGGCTCCTTCCTCGTCTCAGAGCTAGACTTGGGTTTCCTCAAGAGAATCAGATTTCTGTTCCCGTTTGCAGTGTCATCTCCAGTGAGGGGAAGCTCTCCTCTTAGGTGGGCCTTGCCACCTCGCGGCCCCCTCTCCTGAGCGCCTCAGGCCCCTCCGAGCCTGGGTGAGAAGGCCCCTGGGTGGGCCTGTCCCCGAGGCGAGGACCCAGCTCTAGGAGGTGGCACAGGACTTCCCCGGAGGCCCGGGCAGCTCAGCCCCTCCCTGTGTGAGCTCTCTCCAGCCCAGTGTGGAAACGGAAGCCGTTCTACCTTTTGCTTCTCTGATTGTTTCTGGAGAAAGACTGTAAGATTTGAAGTAAAGCAGAACAGTCTTATGAGCTGCGTAGGGGACGCACGATTGTTCTTGTTGAACGCGGTGTTTTGGGCCGTCATTGTGGGGGAGGTAAAGACGCGGCCATCCCTACTCCAGAGGCTCCCTTGCAAGCCCGTCCCTCAGACTCCTTGTGCTGCCACTGGGGCGTGGCCCTGGGTTTGGGTTGGTGGAGAGAGAATCATCATGGCGTCTCTTTACCTCAAGTCCTGGGTCAGATGACTTCTCCCTGACACCCTGAGGCTTAGGGCATCAAAAAGTTCATGTTCATGGTGAGGGCTGTGACCCCAAAAGGGAAGCATAGGCTCTGAGGGGCAGGCCCCAGACAAGGGTGGAAACAGACTTTTTCTTCTGGTTCTTTAACGAGGTGTGGTGGTGCAGTGTGGGATGGAGGGAAGGACACTGGCCTGCTGGTGGGGGACCACACTGCTCCCAGCCAGCTGTGACCCCAGGCATGCCCCGTGCCAGCCTGGCTGGGTGGCAAAGACAAGATGATGGCCAACCTCCTGTGGTTCTGGGATGTGATGACTTCAACCTCCCGAGCCTCCCTCTGGAGAGTCCAGATGGGACCACTGCCCCATTCTGGTTCCTAGCTGAGCCCTTGGGGACGACAGGGATGGGTCACCCGGAGCTCGGAAGAAGGCCGAGGCTTCATTCTCACGGTCACTTTGGGGCTGCGTGTCCAGGATCAGCTCTCTGTGGACTTTGTGATGGTCCAGGCCTCTCCCTCGTGTGCAGGTCAAGCCTGTGGTCAAAGCCAGACTTTCCATAAAGGCACCAGGGGCAGGTGGGTGGTCCCTCTTGGTTAAACGTTCTTGTATGAGCAGAGGCGAGTGAGCAGGCACCGGCACCCCAGGGGAAGAGAAGGGGTCGCGCGTGGCCCAGCCCCAGTCAACACTTGTCATGCGGCTGGGGAAAGGCCTAGAGGGAAGTCTTGTTGTGTTTGCCGGTGATACAAATTTGGGAAGGATAAAGATGTCCAATTAGTCGCAGATTCAAAAAAATCTCCACAGGCACAAATGAAGGCCTGAAAGGAACCTGGGGGGATCCTCTGGTGAGAGTGTGAAGCCCTGCCGAAGGCTGGAAAGCACCCCAGGAAAGCGAGGTCGGGGCCCTGGAGGAAGCGCAGGTCTCTGCGCGGCAAGCCCGGTGAGCGCATGCGCCGCTGGGGCTCCACAGACTCTCGCTGTGCGGCTGCCCCAGAGGGGCGCGGCCGAGGGGCCGGACCTCAGAAGAGGCTTGTAGGATTCCTTCAGCCCTTCTTTTTTTCCTCAGATGCTAGTGGTCCTGTGCTGTGTGCCCATCGTGGGCTGGGGCAGTTCTGGGAACCAGGTTTCAAGGTCGAGAATAACGTAAACTTGTACAGAGGGGGCCGCAGTAGGCGCCCTGCTGCTGGGGAACAACCCAGGGCCTGAGGCCGTGTTTCCTCGAGAAAGCTGAGTGGCAAGAGGGATGCCTCTCACTCTTCCCACGCGCCGGCGGGGGGCTAGGGGAGGGGGTTGAGCCAGCTTCTCCTGGCTCTGGGATGTGAACCAGGGCCGGCAGGTGGAGGTGGTGGGAGGCTTAGGGCTGGTGTTAGGATGCTGCCCTGTAGTAGGAGGTGCCCCTGAAGCGCCGTCTGGAAGAGTAGTGGGGTCCCGGCCCCAGGTTTCCGAGCAGAGCTAGACGGCCCCCTCCTGGGACCCCGTTCCTCCCCGAGGCACACTGAGGTTTCTTTGAGTTCTGAGAGGCAGGTTCTGTGGATTGTGTGAGGTGGTGGAGGTCCTGGCGAGGCAGACGATGCTGAGGCTGTGTCAGAACAGGAAAAGGGAACTTGGAACCTGAGCTCCAAAGCGTGCCTGGCCCCGTCCGCAGCTTGAAAGTCAAGAAAGGAGGACTCTGGGCCCCCGACCACACCCTGCCTGTTGCCCCGTGGAGTAAGTCCATGCTGGACCAACGGGGGTGCCTTCAGGGGATGGCCTTGAGTACTTCCAGCTCTGTGAAGTGAACGTCCTCATGCAGGGTCTTTCCTCTAAATGGTCAGCGTGTTCTGAGCGCCTCCTGTGTGCCACCGTGGAGTTGGGCTGCCGGGAGACAGATGAAGGGGTCCCTGCCCGCGGGAGCTTACCGCAGTTTGGGGAAGGTCAGCAGGCTGGGGTGAATGGTGAGTGGGGCTGTGTGGAGTGACAGGGCACAGGGTCAGGCTTGCGCACGTTGCCACGTGACCTTCAAAGCCTGCCCGTGAGGTGTGTGCAGTAGGAGCTGTCACCGTCTCTTGGGCTCTGAGGGGTTCAAGTGACCCACTTAATTAAGCCTTGGGTGGTAAGTTTCCAGCTGAAATGAACACCTTGTTTCATGCCTCCTAATCCCATGCTTTGGGCTTGAGAATCGGGAAGTGGGTGTTTGCTGTCTGAGAGTACAGCTGACCCTTGAACAACTCGGGGGTTAGAGGTGCAGACCCTCTGCACGGATGAAAATCCACTGTAATTTACAGTCGGCCCTCCGTGTCTGTGGTTCCTCTGTAGCTGCTGTTCCCCATCTGTGGATTCAACCAACCATGGAGCGTGTAATACTGTAGTATTTACTATTGAAAAAAAATCTGCGTACAAATGAACCCGTGCAGTTCAAACTCATGTTGTTCAAGGGTCAACTGTATCTGCTGTCCGTGGAAAATAACATACGCTGGCTTCCGAGTCACATGCGTGAGCTCAGCACCCCACTCGCTTCAGAAAGATGTAGCTTGTCTGGGGCTTGCCCTGAGCCGGCCTGCATCCCTGCTTTGAAGTTTTGGCTTCAGAGATGGTTTTCATGCTTCACTCTGGGAGTCAGGAGTCACCGGCAAGCCATTCTGGCCACAAAAGATGACCACGTAGACATTTACTTATTTATTTTTCTGGCATGGAAAGATGTTCATGAAGGTTATTGAGAAAAGCAGGATGTAGGTCCATAGGTATCATCCCAGATTTTTTTGAAAAACAAAAAACCTAAATCCTGTGTACACACACTTATTTACGTATGTAAAACTTACAAGGGAAAACTGTGGCGATTATGTGAGTGAAGGGGTGTGGGACAATTTTAATGTTTTTTTGCCCTCATCTTAATGTTCCTCGATTTTGTCAATGCCCATGTCTTTCTCCTGTTGTACAAATCATGAAGGGGGTGTGGGGAACAGAAGCAGATGCCACCACTGCTCGCTGCCCATGCCGGGAGCTGTTGGTGTCATCTCCGGGTAAAGTGCGCCAGCAGGCAGAGGTGGAGGCGAGATGAAGCTGATGATAGAGGGAGGAATCTCATTTCTGGAGCGTCTCGGCAGCTTTGGGTGGCCGGATAAGCCGCGTGGGGCCCAGATGGGCTCTGGCAGCCGCCGGATATTAGCTGCTTGGGTGCAGGCCCCAGGGCTTCATTTCATCAGCTCTAATCTCTAATCACCAGCGCGGTGTCTCACAATGATTAGTTTTTCTCACATGTGACTGATATCAGTACCGATAAGGTGTCCTTTTCATACATTTGCAGGCGTTGCTTTCTTACCAGCTAGTATTTCTTATCTCATTGGAACCAATATTTTTGGGATCCTTGCGCACAAGATGGGGAGGTAAGATGAAATGAGACAACACTCACTCTGTTATAATAATGTAGTTCTTTAAAAAAAAATTCCAAGTGTTTCTGCCTTCACGATTACAACTTATTGTTCTGAGTTCCATTGAAAACTTGGATGGGGGCGGAAATCACGTATTGATGGTGCTTTTTTGTTTTTTGACAGGTGGCTTTGTGCCCTTCTAGGAATGATAATTGTTGGATTCAGCATTTTATGTGTGAGTGAAAGATGACATTTGGCAAGTGGAAATAATCTGTGAATGAAACTTTTGCTTTGGGCAAGAATGACCAAGAAATATTTTATAGCAATTTGAAGTTTGTTGACTGAGTTTTATTACATCTTCCATTTTCTTCTCATCATTTTTTGTTGTTGTTGTTTGTGATACGGGGGCCTCTCACTGTTGTGGCCTCTCCCATTGCGGAGCACAGGCTCCAGATGCGCAGGCTCAGCGGCCATGGCTCACGGGCCTAGCCGCTCCGCGACATGTGGGATCTTCCCGGACCGGGGCACGAACCCGTGTCCCCTGCATTGGCAGGAGGACTCTCAACCACTGCGCCACCAGGGAAGCCCTCTCATCATTTTTTATCATCTTAAAAATTTTGGACAAGACTCTCCAAAGGGTTTATTTTTACTTCATGTTGGTTGGAAATTATTTAGAATGTTTTATTACATAGTTTTTATTTCACTTTGTAGCCCGCTCCCCAACAACTTAAACATCGCTGTGTCTTAAACACTTTAGGGCAGCTAGCCAGAAACAATAGCAGGATGTTTTTCTAGAATAAAACATCTTCTACTAAAGGCCAGTATCTATCCCAAATGAGACCTTATGGTTCTTTTCAAAAATGGTGTATGGACGAGGCTGAACTTTCACATATGGCAGTGAACTAGCTTTTCGTGGTGGTCACAAAACCCATTTCAACTCCAACTGTTAACGATTTGGAGGGTCTACTTCTGCCCAAACCTCATCCTGCTTCTCCTCCTACTTGCTCCAGGAGGGAACACGCATAACAGGCCAAAGAAATCATATCTTTAAGACTTTCCAAGATGATTTAGAGTTGGATAGCATGTTATTTTATTTATTTATTTTTTAATAAATTTATTTATTTTATTTTATTTATTTTTGGCTGTGTTGGGTCTTCGTTGCTGCGTGTGGGCTTTTCTCTAGTTGTGGAGAGTGGCGGCTACTCTTTGTTGCAGTGCTCAGGCATCTCATTGCAGTGGCTTCTCTTGTGATGGAGCACGGACTCTAGGCGCGTGGGCTTCAGTAGTTGTGGCATGTGGGCTCAGTAGTTGTGGCTTGCGGGCTCTAGAGCGCAGGCTCAGTACCTGTGGCGCACGGGCTTAGTTGTTCCGCAGCATGTGGGATGTTCCCGGACTAGGACTCGAACCCCTGTCTCCTGCATTGGCAGGCGGATTCTTAACCACTGTGCCATCAGGGAAGCCCCAGCATGTTATTTTAGCGTAACATTTATTTTCTCTTACAGATTCCTCTTGCAAAAAACATTTATGGACTCATAGCTCCCAACTTTGGAGTTGGTTTTGCAATTGGTAAGTCACACGAGTCTTTTACCTAAATTTAAAACTTTGTTTTCCCATTACTAAGACAGAGTTCCTCTTACTTGGGCAGACTATAGCTACTCAATCTAAAATATCTAGAAGTTTGACAGGAGGCTGTGGGCAGCTTAGCTCATGTACGGCTTGTAGATCGTCCATAGAAAGGTACTGGCTTCCATGTACTAGTCATTTATTTCCTGAAAACCGGGCATATAAAAGCCTGCTATTTACAGAAGCAAAGCGACACTCCACTGCTGAGCTTGGGCAAACAGGAGAGCTGCTTCCTCAGAATCCATTTGTTTGGGCTCATATCTGTGCACAGACCTTCTCATATGAGGCTGGGGGACAAAGAGACTTCACGTGTATTTTTTGTATAAGGTTTGGTACAGAAAAGGTAGACTGATGTATTGATGACCAGCTGTACTGCAGGAATTTTCACAGGCAAAGGGGTTGAGTCTTTGCAGTAATGTGAGGAACAGTAAGTAATACATTAGGGAAAAACTTGTTAATATTTTGGATAAATAGCATATGCTTTTTGTTTCTCATTTATAATATACACATTGATCATGATAAAAGTAAAGGTAAATCTGTCACAGGGTAAAGGCAGGAGTTGACTCTTTGGTACAGTAGAAAGGGTGGAGCCTTTGTGGACCCCTTAGACCAGGTTAGGTTCTCCTAGCTTGTATGTATGTGTATACATAACCTCTCCCAGTGCCTTTATAGCCTCAATCACAGTCGTAATTTATTTTCCAACTCTTTGTTCCTTTTGTTCTCCCCTGTGTCCCAGCAACTTGCACATGTTAGGTGATCAGCAAATACTAGTTGAATGAAAGAAATGTCCCTTACCCTCCTGCCCCTGGTGGGTGTTCGGGTAAGGGGTCTGTCATTTGAATGCCCTGCTGGGCATGTTCACAGCCCTCACCTCATTCAGCCAGTCATTATCGATGGGGAGACTGACGTTCAGAGAGAGAAGGCATGACAGTGCTCACCCAGCCAGGGATTTGGGGCCAGAACTCTGAATATATGTGTGTTTCCTTTATGCTTCCTGTCCCCGACTATTCAAGAGACCAGAGATTCTAATACAGGTCTTGGAGGTGGTGGTGGCGGTTTTGGTTTTTTTAGGCAACTAAATGAGCAAAGCTCTTTCGATTTTAATTTCCTGGGTAGGGCAGGATGATCCCTCAGACTCCTTCCTGTTCTGGTTCCTTGTGATTCTCCCTAATACTTTCCAACTTTAACTCTCATAATCTAAGTGTGAGGCCACAGTGTGGATGGGGAGGGAGCTGAGTGAGGCATGTAGGTTTGCCCACTCTTTGAGGGCAAAGGACGAGTGGACCAGAAAATAGTGAATCAGGAAAACACCCACAGGAAGCAGGCTTGGGGTCCACACAGCCAGTAACCAGCATCCCTCTGGATCTGAAGAATGGCAGGTGAGTCACCAGAGGACTGGGCGCTGTCCACCAGACAGCGGAGGGCAAGGGTGAGGCAAGGTGGAGAACAGCAGATGGTGGTCTGGGTTCCAGTCTCAGCCTCAAGCGCCTTCAGTCTGTCTTCAGCCAAAGGTATGTTGCAGGGAGTTTGCCTCAAGACTTGCAGGTAGCAGTGAGAGATCTTGGCAGGGTCGTGAGTTTAGGACACGGTCCCTGACATTCAGCTCATTATTGGTTTCCATCAGTTTTCTATAGACTGTGTTCCCTGACTGTCCACAGGCATGGTGGATTCGTCAATGATGCCCATCATGGGCTACCTGGTTGACCTGCGGCACGTGTCCGTCTATGGGAGCGTGTATGCCATTGCCGATGTAGCATTTTGTATGGGATATGCTATAGGTAAGGACATTGGCTTTCAAAACAACCTTTTTCTCAGTGCATGATTGATAATGCCTACTGAAAATTATTTAAACCTTTGCATCTTTCTGCCTACAAGACATTTAGAGAGAGCTTTATCTAATTCTCTGTTTCCTGAAAGGTCCTTCCGCTGGTGGGGCTATCGCAAAGTCAATTGGATTTCCATGGCTCATGACAATTATTGGAATAATTGATATTCTTTTTGCTCCTCTCTGCTTTTTTCTCCGAAGTCCACCTGCCAAGGAAGAAAAAATGGTAAGCAAATTTTGGGATGCAATGAAGTATTTCTGGATAATTTTAGCATGGTCTCCTGGATAGTGTCTTATGGCTTAGTTCTAAAATATATTTCTGCTCCTTTTGAACAGAACTCCCCAAATGTAAATGGTAAGAGTTCCCTTTTAGTTTATACCACATAGGGCAGCTACTTGTTTTACTGTATCAAACATTATGTTTATATATTTTGAAGAATGAAATTATTTTTGTACATAGATTAGCAGTCAATATAGCTCTTTTCATCAACCAAATATAAACAGGGATTGTTCAATTTAATTTTCTAAGGTTCTTGAAAGTCTTGAAGATAACTTTTTTGCCTCTTGTGCTTCTAAGATCAGCCATTTTTGGTACTGTTTGCTTTTCTCCTAACCCTTACAGCTTTCAGTAATAGTGTCTTAGTCCTTACTGCATAAGATTCAGGAGATGGTTTTCATGTAGGTAACAGACGCTTATGGAAAAATATTGTTTATGCACCTTTGGGCGCATGTTAGCATGTATGTATAACGTTTAAGTTCGTAATTTCATGACCAGAATCGTAGTTATAGGCAAGATGTAGTATTGAGTGTTAAGTGTTCCTTTTCTGAATAAATTCAAACTTATTGATTCTAAATTTGAATCTTGAAATGCATGGGTCATTTGACCGTTTCTGATAAGCGTTGAGACCTGGTTTGGTGCCGCTGCTGCTGCTTTTTTTAAAACATCAAATGGTGATAGACACTCGTCTAGTTGAAAGATGAGGGCCTTAGGTTAAAGGTGAATGAGAGAAACAAGGCTGGGGGAGATGGTATTTGGCATTTAGGAATGGGTGTGAGGTTCCCTTGCTGCTGTTCCTAGGGAGTACGTCAGAAGTTCTCTCTGATGTTTGACCTGAAATGGGTTTTAAGGCTTTGGCATTTCTTGACTGCCCTTTTACGTGATTATCCCTAAAGTGGATTTAAAGAGAGACACAGACCCTGAAGTTAGGTTGTGTGCAGTCTTTGTTTTGGGCACTTTCTGTATTTATTAATATGTGCAGTATATTTAAAAAATATGTCCAGCACTGAGCACTGGTCTTGTGCCCTTTACTCGATAGGATTTAAGTAGGTGATTTTGAATTACTCTCGAGCCATTTGACTCTTCCTCTTTGCCTGTGCTTGCCAGCTCCGAACAGCCACAGCCGTAGCACTATGTCGTATCTCTCTTGGGGCACTTCCTGTTTTCCAGCCTGGTTGTCTAAGTTTCCTGTCTACCTTTGTTTGTCCGACCCCAACTCAGTACCTTGGCCTCAATCAGGGTCAGAAAATTCTCTGTGCAACCACAGAAAACAACGCTTGTCCTGTTGCCACTGTATCAATCTGATTAAGGCCGAATGAAGATTACTCCTAACCCTATTTGACGAAAAAAAAAATCACCTACAAATGCTCCTGTCATCCAAGAGACTGTTTAAGACTCGGGAGACAGTGCAGGGCCAGCACGGGCAGCCCTGGAGCCGAGCTGTCTGTCCCATGGGAAGACATAGCCTCAACCTCACACAGTGGTTGTGAGGATTAAATGAAAGAATACCAGTGGAGTGCGACCCCGGAGTCTGCACACAGTAAATGCTCAGTAAATTGTCACGCGTTCCCATCTCACTCCACTCTCCTTTCTTGCTCTCACCTAACCCTGACTTACTCTGTCAGCCCAGCAGTACCCCAGTTTCCTCCCTCTCTTCCTCTCTGAGATGAGAGCCTCCTTTTACTCTCAGAGCCCAGGGCTGCCCAGTGGACTTCCCTCGCCGAGCAGCAGACGTTAGTGGCCGTTGTGTTATCTGTTCGTTGGCAGCAGTGTGAGGGCTTATCTGAGGTCTTGGAGGAAGTGGATGAGGTCAGGGGACCAGGGAGGGTGAGCTTGCCCTGCCAGCCCCCACTCTGGGGTCCCCATGTGATGGGCGGAAGTCAGGCCTCAGTGCTTCTTCCCACATTTAAACTAAGGCTTTAGTTCATTTAAAAAGAAGAGTGCTGAAGGAAGTGGAAGACACGATTCTGAAAGGCAAAGCAACAAGAATGACAGGCTTCCAGAAGCCACTTCCACTGTAAAATGTCAAAATCCTTAATAAGTGCCCGGCAAGATGAATCATTACAAACTTGAGAGAATGCGCCATCTGCCTGCCCATAATTGATGCTCATAATTGAAGGCATCGTGTCGGACGCCATTTGACTGTCATAATGGCAGCATGCGAAGGTGGCAGCTACTCACTGTGCAGGCAGAGCAGGAAAGAACCAGGTGGAAACCAATAGCGCCGGATGATGAGGGGAGTGAGGGCAGGAAGCAGTGTGTGCCGTGGTGGAAGGACGATCGATTACTGCCCACTTGAGAAAATCCAATACACACAAGTGCTGGCATTCAGGATCAGCAGTTACCAAATGCAGGGGACCTGAGAGCCAGAAGAAGGTATACAAACCTTGGCCAATCATTCTTTCATTAGTAAGCATTCTGATTAAGTGGTGTTTGGACTTAAGCTAGAAATGGAAAATTCTAGTGCTATTTTATGGATCCTATAAGTTATCCAGTCATGAGCCAGTTTGTGAGCACTTGAGTTTTTCTTCCATTTGGTTTATTGGATTTCTGCTTTTTTTTCTTTTCTTAAATAATGAGTGTTATCAATACAGGCAGAGAAAAAAGCCTGTTACTCCAGTTCCTCTGCAAGTATAAGAAACACCAACTCTGTCATTTAGGAAACTGTGTTCCAGTTATAAGACAATTGCTTACAGCCTCTAACTGTCAGAATTCCCAGTGAGGAGGAAAGCTGTGTTCTGGAATGGAGTTTTATCTTTTCAGGTTGAATTATTTTTAAAGATAGGGCACATTTCTTAGGTCTTACTCTTGAAGTTTCTAATTGTTGCCCAGACAGGAAAGTAGGTGGTTTGAGGACTGCAGCTTTCTTTTACTGGGTGACCCTGATGCAAAACCATCACTTTTTTTTTTAAAAGATGTGGTAAATAATTTTTTTTTTTTTGCGGTACGCGGGCCTCTCACTGCTGTGGCCTCTCCCGTTGTGGAGCACAGGCTCCGGAGGCGCAGGCTCAGCGGCCATGGCTCATGGGCCCAGCCGCTCCGCGGCATGTGGGATCTTCCCAGACCGGGGCACAAACCTGCGTCCCCTGCATCGGCAGGCAGCCTCTCAACCACTGCGCCACCAGGGAAGCCCCCAATAAATCTTTTTTTTTTTTTTCGCGGTACGTGGGCCTCTCACTGCTGCGGCCTCTCCCGTTGCGGAGCACAGGCTCCAGACGCGCAGGCTCAGCGGCCATGGCTCACAGGTCCAGCCGCTCCGCGGCATGTGGGCTCTTCCCGGACCGGGGCACAAACCTGTGTCCCCTGCATTGGCAGGCGGACTCTCAACCACTGCACCACCAGGGAAGCCCTAATGCTTTTACTTTTTCACTGTCCCAGCTTTGTATTTGTGTTATTTTTACACCTCACTTGGTCCAGCATGTTTTACCAGTTTGGAAATTCTGACTCTCCTGTGTCTGATATGAAACCAGGCATTTGGTAGGACCAGGGCTCAACTCTCAGGAACCATGCGTTGCCCTGAATTCAGATGAAAATGCCCTCCCCCCGCCCCCTTTTTTTTTTTTTTTTTACTTTTTCTTCAGTCCAGAGTCAAACACACCTTTTTCCACACAGCAGTGCACGGAGCACTGCTCTGATTACCAGGCTTCTCCCCAGGCCACTCTGCACGCGTCCCCCATGCACTTGACTTACCCACTTGATCTTGTTCATGCCCCTCTTTTCGTGGCACTTTTGGGCTATTAGATGCCATCTGGCTTAATCATGTACAACTTAAAAAAACAACTATGGCACAATAAATCTTTCAAAAGAGGTTCAGAAGCCAGTAAGCTAGGTTTTAAAAGCAACAGATGATCTTTTAAGAAAGAAAACTTCTTAACCTGATATAGGTAGTATCAACAAATGCAGTTTGGTTAATTGATAAATTCTATTTAAGTCTATATGATGCCAGATAACTGGTCTGACTGAACTTCCCTTGCAATGCAGTTTTTTAATTGAGTCCGTATTACATACCCAGTGCTAGGTTCCAGAGGTCCTTACGTCTACATGTACATACCGTTAGGTATAACGGTGGACAACCAAGGGACGGAAGGCAGTTGTGATAAGGTAGAATGATGGCCGTCCTTCCCAAGCCTGCTTCGCTGCCTGTGGGCCTGGGGTCAAGGCCCCTGCCTGGCATCCGGGGCCCTGTAGTCTGGCCCCGGTTGGGCTTTCCCGTGAACATCTCCCTGTGCCTCATCATCAGATAGGGGGTGGAGGGGTTGGTGGGGAGGCAGGCTGTTTTACTTAATGTCTCGTTTGGTAAATAACCTCTGCCACGCTCATTCCCAACTCCCTCGCTGAGAAAATCCTTTCCATCATTCAAGCTTCAAGTCCACCCCCATCGCTTCCACATTGCTTTCCCTGAGCACTTAACCCACAGTGAGCACTCCACCTGCAAACCCTATGGAACCTGTCACTGGTGTGCAGTGAGGTACCTAAGTTGCTGGTAGAGGACCTTAAGGGCACTGACACACACACCTGGTAGGTGCCCAGTAAGCTGCTGTCAGCCATGTGACCCTACTGTGCCCTAGAAAATGCCACGTAAGTCGGGCGGCGTTTCTCGCAGCGCGTTTCTCACCCTCGTGTGAGGGTAGGGACGGGGGATTTCACTTTTAACCTGCCCCCTCAAGTGATTCTTGGGCACATTTCTTTGAGGATCACTAATCCAGAGAGGCAAGACATCGAGCTCTTTGGTGGCTAGACCTTTTGTGTTACGAGCACACACCCACGTGGGGAGAATGGTCCTGGTATACAGTGTCTGTTGCCTCAATTACTTATTTTTAGAAATTGAGCTCTTTATGAAGTCCATGTATCAATTCACTTGGCAAGAAGCACAATCAAAAAAATAGAGTTAAATTTGCAGCTGACAATTTGAGCTGGCAGCCTAACTCAGAGGGTCCTGGAAGGCCTTATTTATTTATTTATTTTTTGCGGTACGCGGGTTTCTCACCGTTGCGCCCTCTCCCCTTGCAGAGCACAGGCTGCGGACGCACAGGCACAGCGGCCACGGCTCACGGGCCCAGCCGCTCCGTGGCATGTGGGATCCTCCCGGACTGGGGCATGAACCCGCATCCCCTGCACCTGCAGGCGGACTCCCAACCACTGGGCCACCAGGGAAGCCCCGGAAGTCCTTATCTTAACATGCCACACAGATCATTTTAGCATTTCTTGGGAAATGATAAATGGGTTAAGCACTTGAGTGGAGACATAGCAGCTTATCAGATCTGTGGGACAAGAACTGGGTGTAGCTAACAAGCGCCAAGATAGGTTGCAACAGGCCAACAGAAGATAAATTTTAATCCAGATAAATGTTGCCATTTAGATTTTCAAACTGCACAGAAAGGCACTGGAGGGAATAGTTTACGTGGAGGAGACTCTGAAAGACGTTCTTGATGAGAGAATTCATTTCAGTTGCAGCTGATGTTGTGCTCTACACTCCTGCTGTCCTGTGGGGCATCGCCAGAGCAGACTTTGGCATAGGCTGCCTGGGCTCGTATCTGCCCCATTTAGCTGTACATCCCTTGGTCAAGTTCTTTAACCTTTGCGCCTACACGGAGGGTTATCAAGCTACCACATAGGGTTATTGTGAAGTTGAGGTATTGCATTGAAAATGCTTAGCACAGTCCTGGCATGATAACCCCCAGCTGTACACTCAGACTACGTGCTTGGTCTGTACACTTTCGTGAGGGATGATGACTACAGTGCGCATCAACTGAGGATGTTTATCAGTTGAGGATCAGTTGACCTTTAAGAAAGTTTTCGGTAACAATAAGGGAGTGCACAAGATTTTTACGTACATGAGAGGAATGTATTTTTTTCTTTTTTTTTTTGCGGTATGCGGGCCTCTCACTGTTGTGGGCTCTCCCGTTGCGGAGCACAGGCTCCGGATGCGCAGGCTCAGCGGCCATGGCTCACGGGTCCAGCCGCTCCGCGGCATGTGGGCTCTTCCCGGACTGGGGTACGAACCCGTGTACCCTGCATCGGCAGGCGGACTCTCAACCACTGCGCCACCAGGGAAGCCCAGGAATGTATTTTTTAGAATACACTTGAGCAAAAGGAGGCCAGCCAGGATTTGGGGAGAGGTCCTTCTGAAATGCCATTTTTAAAAAGATAAGGGCCCTGTGACGCTTAGTCTAGGGAAATCTAAGGGGGCATGGCCGTGGTCTTAAAATATTGTAAGGGCAGGCTGTGAAGACGGCTGGAATCAGAACTTGATCCACAAATAGAAACATGGAGACAGGTTTTAGTCTAGTCTCAGGGATGTTTTTAACACGGGAGCTTGCCTCATTAAGGAGGGAGGACCTCCTTATTAAGTGTTACCACTGTGAAGGTGCATTGGGTGACCTCCAGGATCCCCCCACCCTAATTCAAAGATTCTAAGTATAACCTAAACCTAACCTGCATATCTCTTTCTTCATAGCGTACAGTTTCCTCCAAATCGACTTACGGCTCCTGGCAGGTATAATGGGAATACTGCAGACTGCTGCTGCTGCTTCCTATTGCCTGGACTTTTCAGTTTAGAACGCCAGGCCTTCTAGGGAAGGCACCTGGCAGTTGCACCAAATTACTGGTTGGTTGATAGTGGGTGGTACTATATGTAGTTTTCAAACTACTAATCCTTAGAAACAGGGTAAGACTATCTTCTCTTTATGAAACAGTAAGTTAATATATCTGCACTTTGCTCTCTTTTAGGCTATCCTCATGGATCACAACTGCCCCATTAAAACGAAAATGTATACTCAGAATAATATCCAGTCGTATCCGATAGGTGAGGATGAAGAATCTGAAAGTGACTGAGACCCTCAGAAGTCATCCAAGTATCTAATTGTATAAAACAGTGTTTCCAGTGAAATGACTCATCCAGAACTGTCTTAGTGATACCACTCATCCCTGGTGAAAGAGTAAAACAACCAAAGGTTTTCTTTTCCATGGTTATGATCGATTGCCAACAGCCTTATAAAGAAAAAGCAGCTTTTCTAGGGGTTTGTATAAATAGTGTTGAAAACTTTATTTTATGTATTTGATTTTATTAAATATTATACAATATATTTTGACGAAATAGTGTAAATCTATAAATATTTGAATCCAAATCCAATATAATTTTTTAACTTACATTCACGAACACCTGGGCAAAAAAGTCTTATATATTTTCTGAATATTGGTAATGAGTGTTTAAAGCACGCATTATCTCCGAGACACTTCCAATAATGAGGAACTAGAAGGAAGTCTGAAAAACAGAATCAAGTAAGATGGCATATATGATATAGTGACACTGAATGTTGAGATACTGAACTTGTAATTACAGTTGACCTTGAACAACACAGGGTTTGGGGGTGCCGACAACCCATGCAGTCGAAAACCTGCGTACAACTTTATAGTCAGCCCTTCGTATCCGTGGTTTCACATCTCTGGATTCAGTCAACCACAGACCATGTAGTACTGCAGTCTGTATTTATTGAAAAAAATCTGCATATAAGTGGACCCGTGCAGTTCAAACCGTGTTGTTCAAGGGTCAACTGTACTGTCAATATATTCATGAGTTAAAAGCTAGTTTTCTCAGATGCAGAAGACAAGAACTTGAGCCAGTCATCTTTCGGATTTATCCATGAATCTCAGCAGGCATTAGTTTTCTATGTAATCACCTACCTGGAACCAGATGGTTGTAAATTATATGTTTACATGTCATGTGGTTGGCAACAAACATAAAAGCCAATAAGGGTAAAATAGTAAGTGTTCTGAAAGTAGAGAAAAGCACCCAAAAGTATAGTTATAAACAACTAGAAGCTTTCCCTTTCAGATATATACTTGTCTTACCAGATGACAGAAAATTGAGGATAGATATACCTTACTTATACTGTCAGGGTTGTTTAAGCATGATGAGATATATCAACACCTAACTCAGGTTTTAGAAAAGAAATTTAAAAGGCTAATAGCTGCTGTGATATGAAAAAATCAGACTATAATTATCTTTGAGCTGGAAGTCATCCAAGTGTTTTCTAGGGATCTACTAATTTTGAGTTGTTTGAAACTATTATTTTTTAGACTTCTGAACGTTGTTCACATCAACGTGAAAACAAATTTTACATGAAGATGAAGAAGGAATGAAATTGTCTTGAATCGTGTTAGGAAAACAGGTAAAAATAATAGGGTGGTCAGGGCACACCCCCTTTCACAGGCAGGAAAAAACCCAAACATCTAAAAATGTCTATGTAATACTGTATCACCTAGTGCTGTGTGATGTAGTTTTTCTAAGCATGATGACATTGATGTGCCTTTTCGATGTGATAGCAAGTACTGTGTTAGTGAACATTGTTAGTTTACATCGAGTTTTGTATGAGATATGAAGATAGTGTGGAATGTCTCAAATAACACTTGTTCATTCTGTAGTTCTGTAATCGTAAACAAAAACTACTTAATGTCAGTTCTTTGTTAAGCTAAAATTGTGCTCCTGTTAACTTGGAAGGACCCCTCAACCTTATAATTCTCTAAGAAAGTAGCTAATACTTCCCATTTTCTTTATGAAGCTTTTTTTATGGGGCTTTGATCTGAAGTCTGGTTTTCAAATGCATGTGTTGGAAGCAAACAAGCGTCCTACTCGTGTGTTTGCGTTTGGCGACTTACACAAGGACTCTGCTTTGCTGGAGGCGCTTCTGTGGCTAATGTAAAAAGGCAGGACTGCTCTCTACTTCTGGAGGGGAGAGCCTTAAAAAAGAACGTGCTGCAAATCAATTCTCTGGCGGGGTTTGTGGTTCTCCTCACTCCCAATACCACGTAACTTATCCCTCTTTTATTTTTGCCTGCAAGGTTTCAGTCTCTTCAAGAATGACTGGCAGCCATGTCTGCTGGTGATCCCAAGAGACCATATAAAAGATACATATTTTTCAGAACTGTTTTGAGAGCAAAAGGTATCAGTTGTATCTGAAGGAGAAAAAAATTGTAAGGTCTTTTATATGACCAGTATTCTGGGATTGGCAAGACTATGGAAAGAAAAGCTTTTTTTTTTTTTTTTTTAAATGTGTGTATCAGAACAAAGAACACACAGCTCTCTGAACATTTATTTTTTGAGCAGAGGTGTTTTTTATGTTTGTACCTGGCAAAACAGATACAAAAAGCTTAATGAGGTAGTGATAAATATTCAATTCTTTCTTTTGACTGCTAAGTGTATCCACCTACGTCATGTTTTAGCTAGTTTACTTAATAAATCTTCTGAACACTACTGTGCCTGTTGTATTCCTTTGTTAACCAGATATTATCATTGGAATAAAATATGTAAGAAGGTACTGTTTTAACTGTGGGTATTCAATTAAAAACTATTCTTCTTTGCTTGCAGGCATCAGGTAAAATCTACTCCAGACTAGTTTGAACCATACTTTTTGGCTTTGCAAAATTTGTTTTAATTTGAAGTATGTAACTAGCCACATGGTGTCAGTGTGGAACCAACCAGTAAGTTATCCTTGCATCTCTAAAGTTACATTGTTTTCCTGATGGCTACGAACAAATAACTATATCTGATGAAAATAACTATGATATGCAGCCACTTGACACAGTAGGTCCACGGCCCCTGTAAGTGCCATAAAACTTAGGGTGCGCATGTGTGCACCTTTCAGGGGTGAGAATCCATGGTTTTAAACAGATCTTAAAATGGATTCATGGCTTAAAAAGGCTTAAGGGAACCTCCCCCAACCCTGTTTTTGAAGGAAAGCTGTTATGTCTCAATTTAGAAATAAACTCAATACATTTCAAAATTAAAGTGATTTTAAATTTATTCACTTTTAGGGGACTTGAGATTTTATTATCTTACTATCAGTAAGAGCCAAATACCTTCAAACTGCCTTTCAAAAAATTCAACAATACTTAAATTTAGAATTGACAGTACCTTCAAATTTTTAGCATGTGTTTTCTCCTCTTAAATTCACAAAATGGCCACATAGTATTTTAACTAGTTCTGATACTGAAGAATGTAAGGTCTGATATTAAGAAATGTAGCATATGAATTGATTCTAAATGCTAAAATATTGCTCAGCTTGACTGTCTAACCTAATAATTCATCTAAATACCAATGTAGCAAATACACTTTAGTCCAATTACTATTAGATAGCAGAGGCAAATCCATAAATCTGATTGTCACAGCATAAAAAAATAGTAAAACCAAAATTTAATGCTTTTAGACAATTTTCAGAATAGCAATTTTGTTTAGCAAAAGCGGACTTTGTTAAATTTATCTTCATGGCCCAATTATACCAGGCAATAATTCCATAGAGATGCAGCAGTCACCTTTTTTAGATGACATCAAATGAAGATATTCTTGTTTTCTGTGGTAGTTTTTATTTAATATTATTTTTTAGCTATTGATAACATAGCATGGCAGAAAGATTACATCAGGAATGTGATATAATACAACTGTTTTCACTGAAGCCTTATACCTTACTATTCCTTAGGCTATTGGCGTGTCCCACCGCCCGCCCCCCTTGCACGAAACTACAACTGTGATGCCTCTACTGCCTCTCCCAGTAAATAGAAAAATATTGCACTACATTGAAGGTACATTTTACAAATATCATTAGCAGCATTACTGAGCTTTCCATAATTGTGGTTCTACAGAGTTAAATACTTTTAAAACATGAGTAGATTTTTATGAAACCAAAGTTTTGCATTATTTCTACAGCTCTTTCAAATGCATCAGTTTCAGCAGCATGCTTGGATGTCACTAAAACTTCATGGTATAATCCAAAACCACCAGCCACTTACTCTGCCTTCCAGGTTGTCAGTGGTAAGTGATTTTTTATGATAAGATGACAGTTGCTTATTACATTGGGAAGATTGTTTCAAGCTATTGTTACAGAACAACATTTTAGCTTTCAGTGAATTTGGTGTATAAAGACTTCTACAGCAGTGTTAAAATGCAAGCATGTTTAAACAAAAATGGGGGGTATACACAGATATATTTTTGTTATAAACTTGGCCAAGAAAGGTATTTAGTTTCCTAATATTTTACTTAATAATAAAATAGCAAGAATGAGAACTATTGATTTTAAAAGTGGAATGGCTTTTCTACCCATAAAAATGTTTTTATCATCCATATAACCCTTTTATTTCAATAGCTTGTTACTGTTCAGAAAACTTCTGCAGTTATGCTGTTGTTTTCCTCACAACAATCCTGTGAGGTAGAATAAATTTTGTTTATTCCTACTTTACAGCTGGGGAGCCTGCAGCATGGAGCCCTTTCGTGGCTTGCCTATGGTTACACAGTTCACTAATGGCCAACAGAAGAGCTTGAACTTAAACTCTTGTATGGAGTCCTGGGTTATAGACCTGGGCCAGGATCCTTACTATTATACTATGCCTTTTCCTGCCAGCCATAAAAACTGCCACCATCTAGTTTTAAATTCATGTCAGTTTCACTATATAGCAATCATCATAGTAGTTACCTACAAAAGGGAAAAACATGTACATATCTATTTTATAGACATATAAAAGGCCAAAACTTTTATGGTATACCAACAGAGGTCATGCTCACATGTTTTCCCTCAGTCGTGTGTTATTGGGATCCACACGATGGCCTGAGTATCAGACTAGACCTTCATTTTAAGAGAAATGGTTCCAATTCCTATGTATTGACGCTGTGTAATTTTCTTTTTTTAATAAGACAGTCTGAACTACAGAAGCATTCAGAATGATCAGCCTGTAAGATGATACATAGGATAAGCCTGTAGGATGTCAGACAAAGCAATAAATCTATTCTGCATGATTCCTCTCCCTTACAGCATTCTCATGCATGACTATTTTTCTAAAACAAAACAGCCAAACCAGATATCAACAAGGGCATTTTAAGAACAGTCCTCTGAAACTTCAGATATCTACATGCTTTATTTCCTATGGGAGAACTGAAGATGAAAAATAATCATAAATGTTTAGTACTTCCATTTGAAAGGCAAGTGTCAACATTTTGAAAGATTATATTTCAAAATCCTGCTGGTTACTGTTTTTTGTTTGTTTGTTTTAGTAATCTGGTCATCCTCTCAAAATTCTTGACCAACTGCATTCTGTATTTATTCCCTGTTGCATTTTGTTTTTCAATGCAAGCTCTTCAAATTAATCACTATATTCTCACTATACTTAAACTGCACATAAGCTTTAGAAAAAAATTTCACAAAAGCATAAAAAATAAGCAATATATGTAAAACTTTTTTTTTTTTACTAAATCAGCATAACTAACTAAAGCTGCGGCTTTCATGTTACATTTGGCAAAATCAAAACAAAAAGCACTCCCCCAAACGCCAAAATAACAAAAATCTCAAGCAAGTAGATATGACAAACTTCATAACACAAAGTACGATTCAAAACCTGTTCCCTCAATGATTGCTGTTGTCAATTTGGGCATGCAGCAAATTTGTTGTTATAACTGTGATGGAAATGAAAATATTTCAAGAATCTGGACAGTATCCTATTTAACACTAATTCAAAAACTAGGAAGAGGAAGGAAAAAAAAACACAATGAGACATCACACCTACATAAACACAAAAAGCTTACATAATTAGAAAAAGTTAAAAATAAATTAGTAAAAATAAATTCCCAGTATAAACCCAAAAAGCATAGCTATAAATGCAATCTGAAACAACCAATTTAGTGAGCTGATCATGTTTTTGCTGGAAAACCACCTTTTCCACTCTAGCTCTTACACAAGCAAATAACTGTGAAGAAGCAGGCCGAAGTGCATAATAAGAGGGTTTCAATGTGGTTGTATCTGTGGTACTTTAGATGCAACTTTTCCTCAATCACTAGAAAGTTTAAACAGACTGTTACACAGACTCAGATGGGCCAAATAAGTCATCTGATATGCTACTGAATGGCTGAGAGTCTATTAGTTGGGTTATTTCACTATCAAGGTCTTCTTCTGTATCATCTGTGTACTTGCTTATTTTTTTGGAGTGCTGGTCTAAGGACAGACTTTCTAAAGATTCAATATCTTCAATGCCTGCTCTGTAGTGGATCATAAGAAGTGTTAGAGCTTGCAGTCTTTCACCTGATTTAGCCAAAGCAGCAGAAAGAAGTGATTTTTTCCTCGTATCGGTTGTCTCTTTTTCTTCTCTAACAAGGGAATTATTATGTTCTAACTCCTGATCAATTTCATTCTGCAGTTTATCTAGCATGAACTCTAGTTTCTGGATCCTCTCCTCTGTAGGCAACCCCCTGTACAGATCACGACCAATTTCTTTAACTGCAATGAAAACGCTGTCATCCAGACCACCCTCCTTTCTCACTAATTTTATTCCTGTGTTGTTGCCCTGTTTAGAAGGGCTGTTTGGGCCACAGATCTCTGTGTCACTGCCTTCGTTGTCTGATGTGTTGGGTGTGTGTTTTGGTGAAGGTTCTACTAGATCAGTCCCTGGCTCAGAAAGGCGAGTTTTAGAGACTTGACGCAGATTTAACAAACGAGAGCTCGTATTGATAATATGTCTTGTCAAACCTGTCATTCTGTTGACTGACTTCCCAGCTTCAGCATCAACACGAGGGGGCAGGCCTAAGAGGGCTTCTTGTCCTTCCAGCCTGAGATTTTTCAGGGCCCGGTCTATCCGTTGATCAGTTGCTCCACAAAGAGGAGTCTCGGCTAGACACTTTTCCTGACATTTTTTATGGCAAACATAAGCACAGAACATACACTGGGAAGCAGCTTTAGTCCAAACTTTTTTCTTACAGTAATCACACCAAGTTGGGTTCTGGAACTGAGTATCCTGGAAACTATGTTTATTTTCTGTTAAACCCATCTGTCCAACAAAGTGCTCCTCTTTAGGAAGGGCAGAAACCTCTTCGACCAAATGGAGTTCTTTTTCTTTCTCTAAGTTAGTAACTACATGGTGGTCTGGCTCTCCTTCTTTCAGATATTTGAAGTGAATAGTAATATCACCGAAACAAAATTTGTCATTGAACCCCTTCTGCATACTCAGATTACGTAGCGCGGTTCTCGTGACCATGGCCTTAGGTGATGGGGCTTCCAGTCTGAATTTGGAAAGGTATTCCATGTTCGATGTAGCTAAGCATCCTAAAGCCACCTCTTCAAGTTTTAAGCTGACATGCCCCAAACAGATGAGACCCCCTAATTTGAAAGGATCCCTGCACCACAGTGCGATGTTTAAGTACCTGTGGCAGGCTTCTATGTCAAAGAGACAGCTGGCTCTGGTTCTTGTCCATTTTCCGAGCTTATTACGATAAAGAATTTCTGATGACTCCCACGTTTGATGGTCATCTGAACTGTCCTTAGGAGTGCAGGAACTTTCTGAAGTCAGATCTTTTGCCACTTCTTGCTTTGCTGGAAGCTGCTTAGCTGTAGCTGCTTCTTCGACGTGATCCAGATTTTTCGCTTGCTTTTCAGCAGGTTTATCTGCAGCAGGCGGTGGCAGCACCTTCTCTGGCTTTTCAACGAGAATATCTGGTTCTGCCTGATTTGGGGCATCAGCAGAAGGTAAAGGAACTTTGACTTGTGGTCGTGGTGGCACAGGTGGTTTGAAAGTGGATCCTTGGGTGGGTTTTGACACTTGTGCTGGTTCTGTTATCTCAGAAGATTTTAGGGCCAAGGGCTTATTTTCTTCTTTGGATGGAAGTTTTGGGGGTGGTGGGTAACTTCCTACAACTGATTTACGGTTTAAAACTGGTGATATAGTTCCAAGGGGTTTAACAGAAAGTGTTGTTGGAGTACGTTTGGGACTGTGACTTAATGACTGTGCCTCATCCTTGACCTCAGTTTGTGCTCTCACATCACTTGCTAAGTCTTCAAATTCAGAATCCAGGTCTCTGTTTTCAGCATCTACTGCCAACCCACTTGTTTCCTCTTCATAGTTTGGTTGGCATGGGCCTATCAGAAAGTTGTCTTCCAACTGTCCAAAGTTATCTTGCAGCACTGCACCCTGGTTACTCTGGCCAACAGGCCTTTCATAATATACCAGGACTCGGTCACCAGCCTGCTTGATAAGCTTCAACACTTGCAGTGTAGATGTGATTTTCACACCTGTTTTAAGATATTAAATGGGAAACATGTAAATTACTGCAGTAAAAATTACCTAAATTCACTAAGTGTAATTGCCATTAATTCATGATTACTTAACTAATGGAAAAGTAATAGTGAAACCTCTAAAATATCTTACGGGTTTATGGCTACATCAGTGTACTGATTCTTAAACCCTGACTGCTCCGATGTCCTGGAAATGTTTACCTTTTCAAACCAAACGATGACATGAAAATCCTGAGGAGGGTGTCAAGCTGCTAACTCCTAATTGTTTACCACTCCTTCCTAGGTTTAAAAGACATTATTCCTCAGTTTGAACTGAAGTGAGCAGAGTGAGACCTATTGAAAAGGATTTTATTAACGGTTAAATCAGGCTTAAAATGATGGGAAACTGTGATTATATTAAGGGAAATTGTAAAATGCATCAGGCATTACAAGTTGTATGGTGAATGATTCAAATTAAGAGACCAATGCTTGAAATAAACTTAGCAAAATATTGGGTTGGCCAAAAAGTTTGTTCTGTTAGTGAATACACTGTTCAATAAAAGTCTTGGTGAAAATGAAAAATGTCTTTTATTTTCACTTAAAACTGAACAAACTTTTTGGCCACCCCAATACTATTATGAATAGTGGACTCTTACAGATTCTTTTCATTAGCCCTACCCATCAAACTAGTCTTTTTCAGGACCAGAAAGAATAAGGAAGGCATAATAGGAAGGCTTTAAAGTTAAACAAGTTGTCTACTATCTGTATCTATATCAACAATATCTTAAGTTTTCATTTTATTTTCTAATAGGTGCTACATCAATTAGTTCAAAATTCAAAAAGTATAGAAAGATGTACAGTGAAAAATCTCCCTTCCACCTCCATCTCCCAGACGTATTTTCCCTTTCCTGAGGCAATCAAAGCTGCTGATGTATTCTTCTAGGGATATTCTAGGTGTATCTTTTAAAGGCTCTATTTTTTCCCCTACCCTCTCCAAAACAGTACTTACCTAAGCCAACCCTTTCTGTAGGAGTTACAGAAAGGTGAGAAGGGGTCTTTGCTTTCCAAAGGTCTTAAGGCCATCCTAAATAAATCAAAGTAAATCAGCCCCATCTAATAACCTGACTTCAGAGTTCCTCAACCTCTATATTCTCCTACTTTGGCTGCCCAGGCAAGACCATGCTTTAGACCTGGTCATCACTTGGAAGTTTTCCACATCAAAGATCTTTTACTTGGAAATTAACCTCTGATCACAATCTCCTATTTCCACCTCTAACAATCCTGTCTGCTAACTGAATCTGTTTTGAGGTAGTTTCCATGTCCAGTCATTCCTCCTTTGCTCTCATGGTCCAGCTGGTCTCCTGACACCACTTGCTTTTCTCCCCAACCTCAGTTCAAGACTTCAGTGGTGTTCACATCAAGCTTTTTTATTCTTTTGCCCCAGCCCTTTCCTCTTCTGCCATCTACCTGTCTTTCTGATCCCCAGCTTTGCTAGCCCCTTATCTCCCTTTCCTGCTCCTGAGCTTATCACCTGGATACAACTCCCGAGTTATACCATCTATCTGCAGCAAGGCTTTCAGTGCTGCTTTAGCATTCTTTTGATTGGTCTCTAAACAACTCAGTCTCCAAACACCAGCTTCAAACCTTTCTTATTCCCCTGAAACCCACCCTTCCTACTCTCTTTTATTCTGTAGATGACATCACCTTATATACTGAAGATCAGTAAGAAGCCACCTCTCCTCCCTGCCAGTCATTTTCAGGATTAAGCCATCTTAGAGGAGGAAGTATCCCTTGTACTTTGGATCCTACTCCCTATCCCCTTCAGGACTCTGCTCTATCAATTATCCTTGCTAAAATCTTAATTCCCTTCCTTCTTCTCCTTTAAAACCTTGTTTTCCTTGGTTTTCACAACACTGTACTAATTTGGCTCTGATCATCTCTGCTTTCTTTTTTCCCCCACCTATATCTGTCCCTTGTATGCAAATGTTCCCATGTTTTTTTCTTTAGTTTCTCTGCCTTTTTATTCTCTCCCTAGATTACACCCATTTCAGTAGTTTCAACTATCAACTTTTTCTTTGGTTGGCATCCGCTCTTCTTCACTCTAGTCGTACATTCCCAGCTACTTCTGGATATCACCACCTGGATGTTTCGTTGATGCTACAAATTCAGTGAAGTTAAAACCTCTCTTTGACCTTCTCATCTTCCTGTTCTCACTACTATGTGAATCAATTTGCCACCCTCCCAGTTAACCCGATCTGAATCATGGAGATGGCTGACTCCCTAGATAGATTCAGTCTGCTGTCAATCCTGTTAGAGTTCCAGTCCATTTTCATTCTTCCTCCTTTCAGATCCTCCTGACCACTGGCTTCCACTATAGTAATAAACAGCTTTTTACTATGATCCCTCACTTAGATCTTCCCTATTTTAATCACCAAACATATATTGCTCCCCAGTTTTCCTAAAACATTGGCTCAAAAACCTTTAGCCTACAAACTCATACTGAAATTCAGAGCTTTCTAGTATGACTTCATGATTCATCCAGCCTTAATTTCTTCTGCTTCCCTTTAACCACACTATGAACCAGCAAAACTGTAGTTTGACATAAATAAAAATTAAGTCCATCTAATGATCTGAGGTAGGCAAAAAACTTCGGCTCAATCTAAACTCATTCTTTGTGACTTAACATCTGCCTCTTGGGACTGTTCAGCCAAATATGGATTATTTTTCTTTTGGAATATTTCAAATATACTCAAAAGCAGAGGAAATAGTAAAATGAACTCCATCACTGAGCTTAAATATAACAAACATTTTGCCAATCTTATTTCAATTATCACCAATCCCGTTACTAAATTTTTTTTTTTTTTTTTTTTGCGGTACGCGGGCCTCTGACTGTTGTGGCCTCTCCCGTTGCGCAGAACAGGCTCCGGACGCGCAGGCCCAGCGGCCATGGCTCACGGGCCCAGCCGCTTCGCGGCATGTGGGATCTTCCCGGACCGGGGCACGAACCCGTGTCCCCTGCATCAGCAGGCGGACTCTCAACCACTGCGCCACCAGGGAAGCCCACTAAATGTTTTTAAAATGTTGTATACCCATACAAATAAAGTATAGCTATAAAAAAAAGAATGTGTATCATACCCTCCCCTTATCTCAATGAATATTATTATTTTTACAAATGTTAGACACAAAGAGATGACTTTTGCTTTTTCACCCTGCCTGTATTTATATTGCTTGGATTTATTTATTTATTTTTGATAACAGATATTTACTACTTGTATAATTGAAAACAAAAATCTTTCATAAAAGGATGTAAAAAAGAAAACAATTTTATGCTGTAGGTAAAACCAAACAGGGTATATGTATACATAAAAAAAAATTCATACTGAATTATGATTTTTAGCTGAGGGATAACTGTTATGTTTATGTTAAATAACTACGTCACAGATGAGGTTTATTTTATAGCCTTATTATCCTAAGTGTCTATGAACCAGTATCATCATCTGGGAGCCTGTTAGAAATACAGAACCTGGAACACCACCCCAGGTCTACTGAATCAGAATCCACATTTTAACACCATGCCTGGGTGATTGGAATACACAAGAGAGTTTGAAAAGCACTGTTTATGACATAATCAGAGGGATTTCCATGTGAAATATTGACTTAGTGGGGCTTCCAGGTATGCAATTAAATCATTTTCATTATTTTATTGTCATGATGGATATGAATTAAAGGTAGAGTTTCTTCAACATATAACCAAAGACAACTGCTCCTTAATTTAGGAACTAATTTACCTTGTTATTTATTGTTTTAGCTGTGAGAGAATATTCCATGTTGCCTTTAAAAGCTCAATTGTAACCAACCATGGGCTCAAGAAATCTCTTGACAAGCCTAGAATGGGTGGGCCACGTACTACAAAGGTCTGAAAAGGTTTGGACTTTTCCCCCACTGATGTCCACAGTGAGTCTTACTGCTTATTTATAAACATGCAAGCAAATAATCTGCCTAACAATAGAGAGTTTTTGTTGTTATCAATCCAACTGATAGGAAGGCATGCAGGTGACACATTTTTCTGCCAGTGACAGTGATCTGGGCTGCACTCTGAATGACAATCTATTAACAAATGGCTGCCCAGTCAGGAACAATAAGGGGCAACAGGCCAGTTCAGGTGTGCCCTTTTAGACAAGGAATCGCTCTCCTGTTAATTATCTAGTCCTGAGTGATGGGGGCAGTAGTGCTAACATTGTCAGTTTTAGGCTCAGAGTACTAATGGTGGTGGCCACACAGAAAGATAACTGTTGACCTGCCCTTTCTTTCACATTCAATAAAAAAAAAATAGAAGTAGGAGGAAAATGGTCTAAAGATGAAATATTTTCAAGATTTATAATTAGAACTAAAATGATGTGTTTCAAATTTTTTAAGTATTTATTTATAGTATAGTTATTACTTTCTTTCCATTGTAAAAGTAACGTGCTTATAGAAATAAAGAAGGAAGAGGGACTTCCCTGGTGGCGCAGTGGTTAAGAATCCACCTGCCATTGCAGGGGACATGCCCAGGTTCGAGCCCTGGCCTGGGAAGATCTCACATGCCATGGAGCGACTAAGCCCATGTGCCACAACTACTGAACCTGTGCTCTAGAGCCCACGAGCCACAACTACTGAGCCCGCGTGCCTAGAGCCCATGCTCCACAACAGAGAAGCCACTGCAATGAGAAGACCACACACCGCAACGAAGAGTAGACCCCGCTCGCTGCAACTAGAGAAAGCCCGCACACAGCCATGGAGACCCAACACAGCCAAAAATAAAAAAAAATAATAAAAAGAAATAAAGAAGAGAGGAAAAACCCCCACATCTGTTCTCTGGTTTTCTTTGTAAATGTCAGGTATATTGCACATCAGCATAATTACCTCCAATAGCAATCAGTCGATCTCCCCGCTGAAGATCAGCAATTGCAGCAGGCGAGTTTGGGGCCACGGTCTCAATTATGACGTGCCCAGCATACCCGTCAGTTGACTGGACAAGACGAAGTGTAAGTCCGACACTTTGTAAATTCCCCTTTATTAATTCAACCTTTGATAAAGATAAAAAAATGAAAACAGATTCAATGGGTTCACAGTAGTGGAGTGAGAAAACAACACATCGAGAGCACTACAGTTGACACTGACTTTTATACCATGGTGGTTATTATTACAGACTAATAAAGGAGGGAGGAAATCTTTTATTGTGACAATATAAATTAAGATATGCTCAGACTGCACATTTGTGCCATCGAACCTTTTAAATGATAAGGTGAACATAAACAAATAGAAATCCTAAATATTCTTCCTACATCTGGTATAGCATGTGGCATGCACTCCCTAAACTCTGGCATCATTATCAAAGATGATTTGGTTTTTAAGGTTTTATTACAGAAAATTTTAAAAATATACAAAAGCACAAAGAAAATTAAAATGAACCCTGTGGTAGGTTATAAAATATAGTAACAAATTCTTCTTGACTTGAATGCATGTCCCTTTGCAATTAATACTTTACCAGACCTGCTATTAGAGGTATACCTATTTCTCCATCCTTCTCTCAGCAACCAATATAACTAGAAAAAACAGACGAAGACATAGACGATCTGAACGTGATCAACCTTGACTTAAATGACATTTATAGAACACTATACCTAACAATGCCAGAATACACATTATTTTCAGGTACACATGGTAAGTCCACCAGGATGTGCTACGGTCATAAAACAAGCGTTGATACATTTAAAAAGACTGAAATCCAAGATACGTTCTTTGAATGGAATTAAATTAGCAATCAATTAACAGTAAGAAAACTAGAAAAACCCCAAACATTTGAAAAGTAAAACAACACACTTTAAGAAATTCATGGTCAAAGAAGAAATCAGAAGGGAAATTAAAAAATATTCTGGGGACTTCCCTGGTGGCGTGGTGGTTGAGAATCCACTTCCCAATGCAGGGGACACAGGTTTGAGCCCTGGTCTGGGAAGATTCCACATGCTGTGGAGCAACTAAGCCCATGTGCCACAACTACTGGGCTTGCGAGCCACAACTGCTGAGCCTGTGTGCTACAACTACTGAAGCCTGTGCGCCTAGAGCCTGTGCTCTGCAACAAGAGAAGCCACCACAATGAGAAGCCCCTGCACTGCAATGAAGAGTAGCCCCTGCTCGCCACAACTAGAGAAAGCCCCTGTGCAGCAACCAAGACCCAACACAGCCATAAAACAATAAATTTATATTAAAAAAAATATTCTGAGTGGAATGATGATGAAAATACAATCTATCAAAACTTGTGGGATGCAACTAAAACAGTGTTTAGAGGAAATTTATAGCTTTGAATACTTATATCAGGAAAAAAATTCTAAAATTAGTGATCTCAGTTCATTCCTTAAAAAACTAGAAACTCCAAAGTAGAAGGAAAGAACAGAAATCAATGTAATAGAAACTAAAACAACAAAGAAATCATGAAAGCTGATTCAATGAAATAGTCAATAAAACTGATAAGCCTCTAGGATAAACTGATAAAGAAAAATGTGTACTACCAAAATCAAAATAAGAGGGGAATATCACTACAGAATCTAGAGACATTAAGAGAATAGGCAACATTATGCACAACTTTATGTCAATACATTTGACAACCTAGATGAAATGGAAAAATTTCCTTGAAAGATAACAAATGAGAAAAACTGACTAAAAAAATAGAAAATTTGAACACCCCTATATCAATTAAAAACATAAAATTCATAAACCTTTGCACAAAAAAATTCCCTCCGGGTCTAGACTGCTTCATTATGAATTGTTGAAATAACAATCTTACTTAGAATCTTTTAGAAATAGAGGAGGAGGGTATGCTTCCTAAATCATGTGTTAAGGCCAATGTAACCCTAATTCCCAAACCCAGACAAGAAAGCAGAACTACAGACTAATATTTCTAATGTTCAAATATGGATGCAAAATTTCTTAACAAAATTTTAGGGAATTCAACCCAATAATATATGAAAAGGATAATAATCATAACCAAGTGGAGTTGATTCCAGGAATTCAAGGTTGATTCAAGCACCCAGGAGTCAATTAGTATAAGTCACCATATTAAGAAAAGAAAGGAGAAAACCATATAAATATTTTAATAGCCGCAAAAAAAAATTAACATCCATTTATGATAAAAGCCCCCAACAAAATAGAACTACAAGGGAACATCCTAAATCTGATTATAGGCATCTACAGAAATCTATAAGTAACATAATACTCAAGGGTGAAAGACCTGTTCTCTACCCAAGATCAGGAACAAAGCAAGGATTTCTGTTCTTACCACTTCCATTCATTATTATACTGGGGGGTATAGTTAGGGTCATGATGTAAGAAAAAGGGAAGACATAAAGAATGGAAAGGGAGAAGAAAAACGGTCTTTATTTGCATATAATATGACCCTATACATGGATAATCCCAAGACATCTACAAAACAACTTTTAGAACTAATAAGTGAAATTAGGTCACAGACTACAAAGTCAATATACAAAAGGCAAATATGTTTCTATATATTACCAACAAATAATTAGAAAATAAAGAAAGCAAATTAATTTGTAATAGCATAAAAATACTTAGGATTAAATTTTTAAAATTTATCTTTTATTGAGGTAACATTGGTTTATAACATTCTATGTTTCACATGTACATTACATTTCTGCTTCTGTATACACTACAGTGTGTACTCATCACCAAAACTTTAGTTTCCATCTATCACCATACAACTAATCCCCTTTATCCATTTCACCACCACCTCTCCTCCCAGCCCCTTCCTCTCTGGTTAGTAACCACTACTTTGTTCTCTATTATCAACATGTTTGTTTTTTTTGGTTTGTTCATTTATTTTGTTTTTATTTGTTTATATTCTACAATATGAGTAAAATCATAAGGTCTTGTCTTTCTCTGACTTACTTCATTTAGCACAATGCCCTCCATCCATGTTGTCACAAATGGCAAGATTTCATCTTTTTTCTCTTTTTATGGATAAGTAGTATTCCATTGTGTGTGTGTGTGTGTGTGTGTGTGTGTGTGTGTGTGTGTGTGTGTGTGTGTGTGTGTATATATATATATACACACATACCACATCTTCTTTTAGGATTAAATTTAATTGAAGATGTACAAAACCTGTATGCTGAAAACTTCTGCAAAGGGAAATTAAAGAAGACCTAAATAAATGAAGAATGACACCATGTTCATGGATTGGAAAACTCATTATTGTTAAGATGCCAATTCCTCCCAAATTTATCTACAGATTCAAAGTAATCCCAGTAAAAATCTTTGCAGGACTTTGGAAAGGTAAAAGACCTAGAACAATCAAAGCCATCCTTAAATAGAACAAGGCTGAAGGACTTATACTACCTAATTTCAAGGCTTACTATATAATGTTAGCGTAATTAAGACAGTGTGGTATTAGCCTAAGGACAGATATTAGTTGTAGAAATTAACATCATCATTTCTTAAGATATAAAATTTTGGACAACGTGTTGACTTCCTATTATAATAGATAAGGATGATAGTCCATTCTCCTGCCCCCAAATTACCGTAGAGTTACATCATTATTTTTTTTTCGCGTTACGCGGGCCTCTCACTGTTGTGGCCTCTCCTGTTGCGGAGCACAGGCTCTGGACGCGCAGGCTCAGCGGCCATGGCTCACGGGTCCAGCCGCTCCGCGGCATGTGGGATCTTCCCAGACCGGGGCACGAACCCGTGTCCCCTGCATCGGCAGGCGGACTCTCAACCACTGCGCCACCAGGGAAGCCCTACATCATTATTTTTAGTTCCTCTGCATAACCTCTTTATAACTTTAATTAATATACTTATACCCCTATATTTCTTATTTCATCAACTACAGACAATATCTCTCTTGATACTAGGACTTCTATCTTTCCCTTCACTTCTCCCCTTTATACCTTCTACCTTCTAAACTCTACCATGAAAGTTGATAGCTATTATATTAATTTTTAAACTATTTTTAAGCTACCAAGGTTGACTGGAAGTCAGTCATGTTTATAATATTGTGACTATATAAATATGATTTACTGAGAACCTGGACATCTTTACATTTTCTGTCTTGTATAGCCTTTTGCTTTTCTTGGAGGTTTTTCTTTCAACAACATAGCTTTCACTTTAAATGTAGGATTTATGTAAGTACTGCTTCTGCAATTAGCTCTTAAATTCACCTATCCATTTGTTTACATATTAAATTATTTAGCACTCAGTCAAAGCGAAGTTTTTCTTTACCCCTCCACCCTACTCCTGCCTAAAAAGAAGCCAGTTAATAAATGTAGAAGGAATGAGCAGATTTGAAAAGTCACCCAAAAGGAGAGACAAACATTTAGATTAAAAAAAAAGAGAGAGAAAGAGAGAGACAAAGAAAGACTAAAGAGCTGGAACAACCGAATGTAATGTCTGAATCTTGGTAAGATCCTGGTTCAGGGAAAAAAAATCTACAGAAACATTTATGGGACACTGGGAGCATTTTAATATAGACTGAAACTTTGGTGAAATTAAGGAATTATTAATTTTCTTATGTGTGATAATGGTTATTGTAGTTACGTAAAATGTTCTATTTTTAGAAGATTCATACTGAAATATTTAGAGGTAAAATATGACGTCTTCAACAATGTCTTTCTCAGATGCAGAGCTATGAAAAGTTTCAGCATCTATTATACTTATTAGTAAGACTCAGCACTACTAGTCAAAACAGGATACAAAAGGAAATTTAAAAGCCAATCTGCTGTGAATGAACTCAATATACAGCTGAGGAAACAAGGCAAACATATTATGAAACAAACATCAATTCAGGGCATTAGAATATTTAAACTATCTTATATCGTTCAAACCTTAATTTACTTTTACAGGATCAAGACTGAGAAGCTAATTTTATGATCATATGACTTTAAAAACTCTCCCATTAGAAAAGACAAAGACGGTGACTGATGTCGACATTCAGTAAGAGAACAGCAGCCAGTTCAAACCCACTAGGAGAAGAATGGGCTCAAGCATGGTCTTTACTTCCAAAGAACAGAAATCATACCAATGGTGGTAAATATCTACCTTTTCACAAAATTATGTTTTCATCCTGCTAGAAGGTTTCCTCTATGTTGTAGACTAAAGACATATCAAATGAAAGGAAAAGGAAGGGGCTGAAAAAAGGAATAGCAGAGAGAAAAAATTGTATTTCTTATGGACAAACAAAAGCATAGTGAAGAAAAAGTGAACATGGAACAATATTATATTTTCCTTTGGATTGCTGATCATGAAATCTTTATTAAAAAAAAGAAAAGCAGGATGAAAATGTGTGATAACAAATACAGGAATAGATTATGGATGGGAGACCTTCAGTCAATTCTAACCATCATGTAATAACTTTTCCTTTCTCATAAAAAGCCAATTAGATGTTTTTAAGCCCACCAAAATCTGGGTACTCCCCTATTCCAAAAGATAAGCTATGATTAAGGAAAAATTAACATCTACAGAACTCATTTTGTCTGCAAAGAGAGAGAGGCTGACAGTGATTTAGTTTCTAGTTCCAGTTTGTTGCTAAGGCCTTGCTGTACTCCTACTAAAAGCTATGCAGACCCTAGCCCACACAACCATGAACAGTGACCCTGACACCTGACTGTGGCATGAAATCCCGGAATCCTCAAAATAAGCACACCTTTTTTACTTAAGTGAGTTTTAGTAGGTATCTGTTTCAAACGGGTTCTGGCTTACCAGGCACCGTGTTAGAGACCACCATATACAATATCTCATTAAACTCAAAGTGCTGTATTTATTAACTACAAAGCTACAACTACATTATAAATGTAGGATGGAATCTGCCTGAGCCTAGCCAGGGGCCTCTGCCGCCTGCCCTTGCAGGGACTTAGCGCCTGCAAGATGGGTAAGAGAAGGAGAGGAGCGCCTGGGTCAGTGCTATACCAGCAGCTCCTCCTGACACCAGAGGCTGCCTCTTCTGCATATAGGGGCCTGTCCAGGAGGTGATGGGGGCTCGGGGCTTCAGAAGTGTGGTGCTATCCTCACCATCGTCCTACAGAGTAAAACCAAGTCCCCCTAAAACAGAGTTCCCTTACTGAGTTTACAGTTATTCTATCTAAAATTTTATTTCCTTTCTTTGTCACCTCTTACCCCAATCCTGTGCTAACTGAACATTAATCAACTAGAGTCAGATGGCTAAGATTACTATTGTTAACATCATTAATGTACCAAAATTGCTGCTGTAGATATCATCATTAACATACAAACTCAGGTTGTTTCCCCAGCACAAGACGAGCTAACAGACCCCTGAACCATGGACCACCTGGCCTGAGAATCATAAAACAGAGACATCCTGACTCCTTAAACTATGATAAAGAAATGTCACATAGGACTTCCCTGGTGGCACAGTGGTTAAGAATCCGCCTGCCAATGCAGGGGACACGGGTTTGAGCCACGGTCGGGGAAAATCCACATGCCATGGAGCAGCTAAGCCCGTGTGCCACAATCTGTGCTCTAGAGCCCGCGAGCCACAACTACTGAGCCTGTGTGCCACAACTACTGAAGCCTGCGCGCCTAGAGCCCATGCTCTGCAACAAGAGAAGCCACCGCAATGAGAAGCCCACACACCGCAAGGAAGAGTAGCCCCCTGCTCACTGCAACTAGAGAAAGCCCGTGCACAGCAATGAAGACCTAACAGAGCCAAAAAAAAAAAAAAAAAGTCACATACAGTATGGAATTAAGAGATACAAACTATTGTACACAAAATAGATAAGCAACAAAGATTTACTGTATAGCACAGGGAACTATATTCAATATCTTACAATAACCTATAATGGAAAATAATCTGAAAAAATACATACATAAAACTGAATCACTGTGCTGTACACCTGAAACTAACACAATATTGTAAATCAACTATATTTCAATTACAAAAAAAGAAAAAAAAAGAAATGTCACATAGAGTAACCTAGTGGTTACCAGTGGGGAGAGGGAAGAGGGAAGGGGCAAGATAGGGGTAGGCAGTTAAAAGCAACAAACTACCATGTACAAAATAAATAAGCTACAAAGATATATTGTACAGCACAAGGAATATAGCCAATATTTTAGAATAACTATAAATGGAATATAACCTATAAAATTATGAATTACTATGTTGTACACCTGAAACTTACATAATACTGTATATCAACTATCCCTCAATTAAAAAAAATCACATATTAATAAAAAGGAAATGGTACAAGTTGATGATTAATCCCAGCCTCTTTGTTCTTCCCCTTTAAAAAAGTCCCTCAATCAAGTCCAAATTGGAGTGGATCTGAGACTTGTTTCCCACTCTCTTGCTTGGCACCCTGCAAATACACCCTTACTTTGATTCAAACACATGCTGTTAGTGTTGGGCTTTCACCTCCTTCTGCACCTTTACATTATGGACCAGGAATGGTTTTCCCATTATGGAATGGGAACGGTTATCTGCATCTAAAAGCCTACTTGTTAAAAAGTTCAGCTTTATACACGTGTTGTGTACGTATGTGTACAGGTTACTGTGTCACTCTCCCTTTCCTGTCCCCCTGCTCTACTAAAAAAGCTAGGAAACAGTCCTCATAGTCCACATGAGCCCTTGCTCCACAACAAGAGGACCCCCCAGGCTGGCAGCTCCAGGTCCTGGCGTGTTAGCGACAGAGAAGGTCTCTGAAGGGTGTAGGCCCAGGCACCTCCAAACTCATAAGATGCGTCCCCAGGCTTGAGCTGCCGTCCCTACTCCCAGGAGCAGTGCGGTGGGCTTCGGAGAGTCTGGGAGGAGTGGAGAACTGTTGGAGGCCATCCTTGCTGGGCCAGGAGCACATCCCTGCTCCCTGCCCTTGTAGCACCCTTCATGTGCTAAATAAAATGGGCTTTATTATCTGCAACTCATATTTTAGTAGTTGATTATACTCTGAACTGTTATGAAGAAATTCTTTAATATTGTTGTCAACATAGATAAATAATCAATAAACCAATCTATCATAGGAATAGAAAAAAAAATGTAGGATGTAAAGTGCTTTCTCTGTGGCTTAGCCTGTGTCAATTGGCCTGAATTTAGTTGAAACCAAAAGATAAACTTCTATTGGAAGAGAAATACTATTTCTAGTATTTTTTAGCATGACATACCAAAAAAAAGTTTCTCAATTGTCAAGAATTGCTGACACATACTAAACAGCAATTACATGAGCTTAATCACTAGTCAACACATACAAGATTGCAGACAGCCTGCATTTAACTTCACCAATCATGTTAGACACAGGTTAAAAAATTCTAGCTGCATGTGTACCTATCTGGTGCAGAGCAATTTAGTAAAAACAACAAGATAGCCTTTAAGAGCTCTCACACTCTGAAATCCTTTTAGCCTTCCCTGGACCCAGCTGGGATGCCTTATTTTCACCTTGGGGGGGCAGGGTGGGGAACAACACTGATTTTTTAATCCCTTCCTAACATGGACATAATTTTTTTTTAACATCTTTATTGGGGTATAATTGCTTTACAATGGTGTGTTAGTTTCTGCTTTATAACAAAGTGAATCAGTTATACATATACATATGTTCCCATATGTCTTCCCTCTTGCGTCTCCCTCCCTCCCACCCTCCCTATCCCACCCCTCCAGGCTGTCACAAAGCACCGAGCCAATATCCCTGTGCCATGCGGCTGCTTCCCACTAGCTATCTACCTTACGTTTGTTAGTGTGTATATGTCCATGACTCTCTCTCGTCCTGTCACAGCTCACCCTTCCCCCTACCCATATCCTCAAGTCCGTTCTCCAGTAGGTCTGCGTCTTTATTCCTGTCTTACCCCTAGGTTCTTCATGACATTTTTTTTTCTTAAATTCCATATATATGTGTTAGCATACGGTATTTGTCTTTTTCTTTCTGACTTACTTCACTCTGTATGACAGACTCTAGGTCTATCCACCTCATTACAAATAGCTCAATTTTGTTTCTTTTTATGGCTGAGTAATATTCCATTGTATATATGTGCCACATCTTCTTTATCCATTCATCCGATGATGGGCACTTAGGTTGTTTCCATCTCCGGGCTATTGTAAATAGAGCTGCAATGAACATTTTGGTACATGACTCTTTTTGAATTTTGGTTTTCTCAGGGTATATGCCCAGTAGTGGGACTGCTGGGTCATATGGTAGTTCTATTTGTAGTTTTTTAAGGAACCGCCATACTGTTCTCCATAGTGGCTGAACCAATTCACATTCCCACCAGCAGTGCAAGAGTGTTCCCTTTTCTCCACACCCTCTCCAGCATTTATTGTTTCTAGATTTTTTGATGATGGCCATTCTGACTGGTGTGAGATGATATCTCATTGTAGTTTTGATTTGCATTTCTCTAATGATTAATGATGTTGAGCATTCTTTCATGTGTCTGTTGGCAGTCTGTATATCTTCTTTGGAGAAATGTCTATTTAGGTCTTCTGCCCATTTTTGGATTGGGTTGTTTGTTTTTTTGTTATTGAGCTGCATGAGCTGCTTGTAAATTTTGAAGATTAATCCTTTGTCAGTTGCTTCATTTGCAAATATTTTCTCCCATTTTGAGGGTTATCTTTTGGTCTTGTTTATGGTTTCCTTTGCTGTGCAAAAGCTTTTAAGTTTCATTAGGTCCCATTTGTTTATTTTTGTTTTTATTTCCATTACTCTAGTAGATGGGTCAGAAACGATCTTGCTGTGATTTATGTCATAGAGTGTTCTGCCTATGTTTTCCTCTAAGAGTTCGATAGTTTCTGGCCTTACGTTTAGGTCTTTAATCCATTTTGAGCTTATTTTTGTGTATGGTGTTAGGGAGTGATCTAATCTAATACTTTTACATGTACCTGTCCAGTTTTCCCAGCACCACTTATTGAAGAGGCTGTCCTTTCTCCACTGTACATTCCTGCCACCTTTATCAAAGATAAGGTGTCCATATGTGCGTGGGTTTATCTCTGGGCTTTCTATCCTGTTCCATTGATCTATCTTTCTGTTTTTGTGCCAGTACCATACTGTCTTGATTACTGTAGCTTTGTAGTATAGTCTGAAGTCAGGGAGCCTGATTCCTCCAGCTTCTTTTTTCATTCTCAAGATTGCTCTGGCTATTCGGGGTCTTTTGTGTTTCCATACAAATTGTGAAATTTTTTGTTCTAGTTCTGTGAAAAATGCCAGTGGTAGTTTGATAGGGATTGCATTGAATCTATAGATTGCTTTGGGTAGTAGAGTCATTTTCACAATGTTGATTCTTCCAATCCAAGAACATGGTATATCTCTCCATCTATTTGTATCATCTTTGTTTCATCAGTGTCTTATAATTTTCTGCATACAGGCCTTTTGTCTCCTTAGGTAGGTTTATTCCTAGATATTTTATTCTTTTTGTTGCAATGGTAAATGGGAGTGTTTTCTTGATTTCACTTTCAGATTTTTCATCGTTAGTATATAGGAATGCCAGAGATTTCTGTGCATTAATTTTGTATCCTGCTACTTTACCAAATTCATTGATTAGCTCTAGTAGTTTTCTGGTAGCATCTTTAGGATTCTCTATGTATAGTATCACGTCATCTGCAAACAGTGACAGCTTTACTTCTTCTTTTCCGATTTGGATTCCTTTTATTTCCTTTTCTTCTCTGATTGCTGTGGCTAAAACTTCCAAAGCTATGTTGAATAAGAATGGTGAGAGTGGGCAACCTTGTCTTGTTCCTGATCTTAGTGGAAATGCTTTCAGTTTTTCACCACTGAGGATGATGTTTGCTGTGGGCTTGTCATATATGGCCTTTATTATGTTGAGGAAAGTTCCCTCTATGCCTACTTTCTGCAGGGTTTTTATCATAAATGAGTGTTGAATTTTGTCAAAAGCTTTCTCTGCATCTATTGAGATGATCATATGGTTTTTCTCCTTCAATTTGTTAATATGGTTTATCACATTGATAGATTTGCGTATATTGAAGAATCCTTGCATTCCTGGAATAAACCCCACTTGATCATGGTGTATGATCCTTTTAATGTGCTGTTGGATTCTGTTTGCTAGTATTTTGTTGAGGATTTTTGCATCTATGTTCATCAGTGATATTGGCCTGTAGTTTTCTTTCTTTGTGACATCCTTGTCTGGTTTTGGTATCAAGGTGATGGTGGCCTCATAGAAGGAATTTGGGAGTGTTCCTCCCTCTGCTATATTTTGGAAGAGTTTGAGAAGGATAGGTGTTAGCTCTTCTCTAAATGTTTGATAGAATTCGCCTGTGAAGCCATCTGGTCCTGGGCTTTTGTTTGTTGGAAGATTTTTAATCACAGTTTCAATTTCAGTGCTTGTGATTGGTCTGTTCATATTTTCTATTTCTTCCTGATTCAGTCTTGGCAGGTTGTGCATTTCTAAGAATTTGTCCATTTCTTCCAGGTTGTCCATTTTATTGGCATAGAGTTGCTTGTAGTAATCTCTCATGATCTTTTTTATTTCTGCAGTGTCAGTTGTTACTTCTCCTTTTTCATTTCTAATTCTATTGATTTGAGTCTTCTCCCTTTTTTTCTTGATGAGTCTGGCTAGTGGTTTATCTATTTTGTTTATCTTCTCAAAGAACCAGCTTTTAGTTTTATTGATCTTTGCTATTGTTTCCTTCATTTCTTTTTCATTTATTTCTGATCTGATTTTTATGATTTCTTTCCTTCTGCTAGCTCTGGGTTTTTTTTTGTTCTTCTTTCTCTAATTGCTTGAGGTGCAAGGTTAGGTTGTTTATTCGAGATGTTTCCTGCTTCTTAAGGTGGGCTTATATTGCTATAGACTTCCCCCTTAGAACTGCTTTTGCTTCATCCCATAGGTTTTGGGTCGTTGTGTCTCCACTGTTATTTGTTTCTAGGTATTTTTTAATTTCCTCTTTGATTTCTTCAGTGATCACTTCATTATTAAGTAGTGTATTGTTTAGCCTCCATGTGTTTGTATTTTTTACAGCTCTTTTCCTGTAATTGATATCTAGTCTCATGGCGTTGTGGTCAGAAAAGATACTTGATAAAATTTCAATTTTCTTAAATTTACCAAGGCTTGATTTGTGACCCAAGATATGATCTATCCTGGAGAATGTTCCATGAGCACTTGAGAAAAATGTGTATTCTGTTGTTTTTGGATGGAGTGTCCTATAAATATCAATTAAGTCCATCTTGTTCAATGTATCATTTAAAGCTTGTGTTTCCTTATTTATTTTCATTTTGGATGATCTGTCCATGGGTGAAAATGGGGTGTTAAAGTCCCCTACTATGATGTGTTACTGTCGATTTCCCCTTTTATGGCTGTTAGTATTTGCCTTATGTATTGAGGTGCTCCTACGTTGGGTGCATAAATATTTACAATTGTTATATCTTCTTCTTGGATCGATCCCTTGATCATTATGTAGTGTCCTTCTTTGTCTCTTTTAATAGTCCTTATTTTAAACTCTATTTTGTCTGATATGAGAATTGCTACTCCAGCTTTCTTTTGGTTTCCATTTGCATGGAATATCTTTTTCCATCCCCTTACTTTCAGTCTGTATGTGTCTCTAGGTCTGAAGTGGGTCTCTTGTAGACAGCATATATAAGGGTCTTGTTTTTGTATCCACTCAGCCAATCTGTGTCTTTTGGTGGGAGCATTTAGTCCATTTACATTTAAGGTAATTATCGATATGTATGTTCCTATTCCCATTTTCTAAATTGTTTTGGGTTCGTTATTATAGGTCTTTTCCTTCTCTTGTGTTTCTTGTCTAGAGAAGTTCCTTTAGCATTTGTTGTAAAGCTGGTTTGGTGGTGCTGAACTCTCTCAGCTTTTGTTTGTCTGTAAAGGTTTTAATTTCTCCATCAAATCTGAATGAGATCCTTGCTGGGTAGAGTAGTCTTGGCTGCAGGTTTTTCTCCTTCATCACTTTTAGTATGTCCTGCCACTCCCTTCTGGCTTGTAGGGTTTCTGCTGAGAGATCAGCTGTTAACCTTATGGGGATTCCCTTGTGTGTTATTTGTTGTTTTTCCCTTGCTGCTTTTAATATGCTTTCTTTGTATTTAATTTTTGACAGTTTGATTAATATGTGTCTTGGCGTATTTCTCCTTGGATTTATCCTGTATGGGACTCTCTGTGCTTCCTGGACTTAACTATTTCCTTTCCCATATTAGGGAAGTTTTCAACTATAATCTCTTCAAATATTTTCTCAGTCCCTTTCTTTTTCTCTTCTTTTTCTGGAACCCCTATAATTCGAATGTTGGTGCGTTTAATGTTGTCCCAGAGGTCTCTGAGACTGTCCTCAGTTCTTTTCATTCTTTTTTCTTTATTCTGCTCTGCAGTAGTTATTTCCACTATTTTATCTTCCAGGTCACTTATCCGTTATTCTGCCTCAGTTATTCTGCTATTGATCCCATCTAGAGTACTTTTAATTTCATTTATTGTGTTGTTCATCGTTGCTTGTTTCATCTTTATTTCTTCTAGGTCCTTGTTAACTGTTTCTTGCATTTTGTCCATTCTATTTCCAAGATTTTGGATCATCCTTACTATCATTATTCTGAATTCTTTTTCAGGTAGACTGCCTATTTCCTCTTCATTTGTTAGGTCTGGTGCATTTTTATCTTGCTCCTTTATCTGCTGTGTGTTTTTCTGTCTTCTCATTTTGCTTATCTTACTGTGTTTGGGGTCTCCTTTTTGCAGGCTGCAGGTTCATAGTTCCTGCTGTTTTTGATGTCTGTCTCCAGTGGCTAAGGTTGGTTCAGTGGGTTGTGTAGGCTTCCTGGTGGAGGGGACTAGTGCCTGTGTTGTGGTGGATGAGGCTGGATCTTGTCTCCCTAGTGGGCAGGTTCACATCTGGTGGTTTGTTTTGGGGTGTCTGTGGCCTTATTATGATTTTAGACAGCCTCTCTGCTAATGGATGGGGCTGTGTTCCTGTTTTGCTAGTTGTTTGGCATAGGATGTCCAGCACCGTAGCTTGCTGGTCGTTAAGTGAAGCTGGGTACTGGTGTTAAGATGGAGGTCTCTGGGAGATTTTCGCCATTTGATATTACGTGGAGCTGGGAGGTCTCTTGTTGACCAGTGTCCTGAAGTTGGCTCTCCTACCTCAGAGGAAGAGCCCTGACTCCTGGCTGAAGCACCAAGAGCCTTTCATCCACACGGCTCAGAATAAAAGGGAGAAAAAGTGGAGAGAATTAGTAGAAGTATGAGGAAAGAAAGAAGGAAAGGAGGGAAGGAAGGAAGGAAAGAAGAAAGAAAGAAAGAAGCAAAGAACGAAAGAAGGCAAGAAGGAAAGAAAGGAGGGAGGGAGGAAGGAAGGAAGGAAAAAAGACAGAAAGAAAGAAGATACAGTAAAAATAAAATAAAGTATAATAAAGTTATTGAATTAAAAAATACTTATTTAGAAAAAAAAAAGGGACGGATAGAACCTTAGGACAAACGTTGGAAGCAAAGCTATACAGACAAAATCTTACACAGAAGCATACACATACACCCTCACAAAAAGAGGTAAAGGGGGAAAAATCATAAATCTTGCTCTCAGAGACCACCTCCTCAATTTGGGATGATTCGTAGTCTAAAGGAGGGAAGGAAGGAAGGAAGGAAGGAAAGAAAGAAAGAAAGAAAGAAAGAACGAAGGTAAAGTATAATAAAGTTATTAAAATTAATTATTAAGAAAATTTTTTAAAAAACATGGACGGATAGAACCCTAGGACAAATGGTGGAAGCAAGACTATACAGACAAGATCTCACACAGAAGCATACACATACACATTCACAAAAAGAGGAAAAGGGGAAAAAATCATAGATCTTGCTCTCGAAGGCCACCTCCTCAATTTGGGATGATTCGTTGTCTATTCATGTATTCCACAGATGCAGGGTACATCAAGATGATTGTGGAGCTTTAATCCGCTGCTCCTGAAGCTGCTGGGAGAGATTTCCCTTTCTCTTCTTTGTTCTCACAGCTCACATGGTCTCAGCTTTGGATTTGGCCCTGCCTCTGTGTGGAGGTCGCTGGAGGGCGTCTGTTTTTTGCTCAGACAGGACGAGGTTAAAGGAGCCGCTGATTCGGGGGCTCTGGCGCACTCAGGCCGGGGGGGAGGGAGGGGCACGGAGTGCGGGGCGAGCCTGCGGTGGCAGAGGCCGGCGTGACGTTGCACCAGCCTGAGGCCCGCCATGCGTTCTCCCGGGGAAGTTGTCCCTGGATCCCGGGAACCTGGCAGTGGCGGGCTGCGCAGGCTCCGCGGAAGAGGGGTGTGGAGAGTGACCTGTGCTCGCACACAGGCCCCTTGGTGGCGGCAGCAGCAGCCTTAGCGTCTCCCGCCCGTCTCTGGGGTCCGCAGTTTTAGCCGCGGCTCGCGCCCGTCTCTGGGGTCCGCGCTTTTAGCCGCGGCTCGCGCCCGTCTCTGGGGTTCGCGCTTTTAGCCACGGCTTGCGCCCGTCTCTGGAGTTCCTTTAAGCAGCGTTCTTAAACCCCTCTCCTTGCGCACCAGGAAACAAAGAGGGAAGAAAAAGTCTCTTGCCTCTTCGGCAGGTGCAGACTTTTCCCTGGACTCCCTCCCGGCTAGCCGTGGTGCACTAACCCCTTCAGGCTATGTTCAAGCCGCCAACCCCAGTCCTCTCCCTGCGCTCCGTTCGAAACCGAAACCCGAGCCTCAGCTCGCAGCCCCGCCCGCCCCGGCGGGTGAGCAGACAAGCCTCTCGGGCTGGTGAGTGCCGGTCGGCACTGATCCTCTGTGCGGGAATCTCGCCGCTTTGCCCTCCGCACCCGTTGCTGTGCACTCCTCCGCGGCCCCGAAGCTCCCCCCTCCGCCTCCCGCAGTCTCCGCCCGCGAAGGGGCTTCCTAGTGTGTGGAAACTTTTCCTCCTTCACAGCTCCCTCCCACTGGTGCAGGTGCCGTCCCTATTCTTTTGTCTCTGTTTTTTCTTTTTTTCTTTTGCCCTACCCAGGTACGTGGGGAGTTTCTTGCCTTTTGGGAGGTCTGAGGTCTTCTGCCAGCCTTCAGTAGGTGTTCTGTAGGAGTTGTTCCACGTGTAGATGTATTTCTGGTGTATCTGTGGGGAGGAAGGTGATCTCCGCGTCTTACTCTTCCGCCATCTTCAAGGTCCCCCCCTGGACATAATTTTATACAATGGATAAGAAAAGGATATATTTTAATAACACATCAATATAACTCTTTTACAAACTGTTCTCTCTTACTTGAGCTTGTAACATTGAGCAAAAAACCAAAAATGCAAGAGAGTAAAAGGATCACTAAGTGAAAAACTCTGAATAACTGTGACCAGGTATACTTTTGAGTATTCCTTCATCAAAAAAGCTTCTGGGTTTCCCTGGTGGCGCAGTGGTTGAGAGTCCGCCTGCCGATGCAGGGGACGCGGGTTCGTGCCCCGGTCCGGGACGACCCCACATGCCGCGGAGCGGCTGGGCCCGTGAGCCATGGCCGCTGAGCCTGCACGTCCAGAGCCTGTGCTCCACAACAGGGGAGAGGCCACAACAGTGAGAGGCCCGCGTACAGCAAAAAAAAAAAAAAAAAAAGCTTCTGAAAAAGACATCATGAGGACTATTTCCCAGCTTTTTTAGTAGAGCAGGGGGACAGGAAAGGGAAAAGTGACAATAACCTGTACATGTATGTACACAACACCTATATAAAACTGAACTTTTTAACAGTAGGTTTTTAGATGCAGATAACCATTCCCATTCAATAATGGGATAACCATTCCTGGTCCATAATGTAAACCAATACCTATTCTACCAGAATTCTCATTATATTAAAATAAAAAAAGATGCCCATGATATTCAGGCATATTGGTGTATTCTCTACCTCCTTTCTCCAAAATGAAATGATGGTAATATTTCAGAAAACCAATACTGACCTAAAAAACCACATATTTAGCATAACCTATTACAAAACTACTGAGGAAGAAAAGTAATGGAAAAAAAATGCATTAAGTGATTCACTCACTCATTCAAGTGCTTAGGCACTGTGAACAACTTAGATGAGCTTCCCTGGCCTCATAGTAGTAGAAAAGGTAGGTATGAACAAATAATTACTTGTGTGATTTAATAGGACTCATCTAACTCACATTTAGAGAGCAGGGAAGGCATTCCTAAAAAACAAATTTAATTTGACACTTGAAGGATTAGTAGTAGTTTGCTAGGCCAGGTCAGAAGTGGAGGCAATATATCTGAGAGCAGCAGGTTTGAAGGGAGGAGATGAGGGCTAGCATAACATATTTGAGGAAGTGAAAAAAGTTCAGTATTACAGCTCTTTGACAAGTTTCAGTCTATGTGAAGAGGGAGGGAATCTTGGTTCATTCAACTGAAAGATATCTTAAAAGAAAGCAGCATAACGTCAATTCCATTACCGATTTCATGCCCTAGACAGTCAAAGTTAATAAATGGTAAATGGTATAAAAAGCATTTGGATGTGCTAATTAATGCTATGTTGTGGCTGAAAACTTGAAAGCAAATAATATTTAATCCACATGGATCCATCCAAGCCCTTTTAAAAATAATCCCAGTTTCATGAATATTAGCAGAAGACCAGGGTTTTTTCCCTAAAAAAAGAAAAACAAATTTAAAGTCAAATGTTTAAAAGTGAAGCAAGTTTCAAATTGCTTCAAAGTTTGATTGCTTGCTAAAAAACATACCATTTACAAGAAACTTCCATAAAGATACATGTATTTGTAAACCATTAAGTGCTTCTCCTTTCAAAGGATACTTCAACATTACCCATATTCCCCAAACTCAAGTACTCTCAAGGCCATAAAGTACAAAACTAGGGGGTCAGGAAATAGACCTCTCCCATGGATACATTTTATTTACCTAATCAAAATATGAATGTTGAGAAAGAGGCACTTCAGAATTTGCTAAATGAAGGCTGAGGCCCTGAAAATAAATCATAAAGTTCTCCCTGCTTTTCTCAGGGAAATCTGCTGTTGAGATGAGCGCACTTGTCATTTGGAGAGACTGCTTAGACTGACCCCTCACAGGTAATAATGAAAGACAGAATGCCCTAGTTCTGAAATCCTACACACAATGGCCAAAATGGTTAGAAGTACAGAAACAGGTCTGATTTGGGCAGCACACATGCAAGCTCTAAATTCCTGGGCTAGATCAGCCCAGCCTTGCTGCCTGCCTGGCCCCAGGACCAGCCAAGATTCAAGGGGAAAGGTCTCTGGACTAATACTTTCCCACCTATCTGGGAGAACTGAAACCTAAATCTCCTTTCTCCCTTCCTTCATTCTCCTGTGCAGTGGATAAGGCCCAGAGCCAGCCACCAAAGACCCAGGACAACAAGGTTAAACGAGGAAGGGAAAGTACACTTAACACAGCTCTTTTCAGATGGTTAGGGACTGGATTACCTCAGGACAGTGATGGCCTGGAACAAAGAAGAGCCTTCTCCAGGAGCGTTTTTTTTTTTTTTTCTTTTTGAGAAGAAAAAGATGCCAGATGGCTAGTGCCAAATAGCATCTGATTCCAAAAGGGGGGTGCCTTGAAGAAGGAGCCATCTACATAGTTTAATCCCTGTCGTTAAACATTTCTTGGAAGGGCATTTCCTATTCATTGTAGTAGTCAATTACTACTGCACTGATCTGCAGTGGTTTTGTTGCCTATATTTTTAAAAAATTGAAAACATGTACCCTGTCAGCTATAACAGGGGCTTTTGTAGACTGGCTAAGGAACGTATATAGAACAGTTTATATGGGAAACTCCTGTTTCTGTCAAGTCAAACCTCTACCCTCTCCTCCTCCTCCAGGTCTCTTATCAGTACCAGGCCCACTCTCTAGCTTTACCTACTTTCTCATAGGTTATAGAGATTTGACCTGCTTTTCCTTCCTTTTTAAAAGCTGACACCACCTAGCATCCTGGCTTCCTACCTCTATTACCCCAGAAAACTGTACTATTCCTCTGGCTGGGGAAACATCTTAAACATGGGTAGAATTAGAGTAACAAGTATAGAGAGCCTAAGAGCAATTAGCTTATAAACTCAAGCTTTCAAAAATTCATGCCTGAAAGTAGAACTGTTTGTTTATGCCAACCAAATACCCTGGATATTCTGAGATTATTCAAATTTTTAAAATGGTCTTCGGTGGGACAGGGAGGGTGGGAGGGAGATGCAAGAGGGAGGGGATATGGGGATATATGTATACGTATAGCTGATTCACTTTGTTATACAGCAGAAACTAACAAACCACTGTAAAGCAATTACACTTCAATGAAGATGTTAAAAAAAAAGTCATTCTATTATTGCAGCATCCAAATATTTCTGTCAGAAAGCCACTTGGGTTTACAAAATTTGGTTTCTGTGTGCATGAAATACAATACAGCTCCTTTGGTCAAAGTAACCAAAACTCTACATGCTAAGGACTTCCAGAAGGTGACTAAAAATCATCATTTTTGATGGGCCACTGTACAGATCACCTTTACTTGGCTTGCTTTGAGACGTGGCAACTGAATTCTGAATATCAGGGACCCAGGCAATTATGACTAGAGTATTAAAGATTTATCCCCAAACTCTGGTTTATATTTGAGAGGTCAAGATTTCTAAAACTAGAACAACTTTTATATTAAATAAGTTACTGAGCCGTTTGCAAGGGGAACTTCGATGTACAACAAACTCGGCACAGAGTGTGTTAGAGGTGTAACTTTCTGGTCATTTGCTTGAATACCAGATTTCAAACCAATTTGTTTACGGTTACAGGGCACAGATTACTGCTAGGCTAGGGACCAACAGCTTACTGTCCATCTCAATTAGAAGCAGCAATGAGGCTGTTGAAGATCTAGAGCCAGATTTCATATTTTACCATCCATCACCTTTAAAAATTACAACCATAACTGATGATTCCACTAACTTCATTAGTACCATGCTGAACACTCACAAGGGAAAGTGCATGTTCTTATTCATACTCATTGTCTCCCCTTCCCCTCCTCTCTTCTTCTCCCCAACACAAACACACTTGAGTGTAAAGTAAAGCAAGTAACATTTGGCTTGGTTATGAAGTAACTGAGTTAGAACTAGAGTACTATTACTCAATTTCTGCTTTTAAAGCATATGTCAATAAATTATAATTCTGAGAATAAAACAATGTCTAGGTTCTAGAATGAAAAAGGAAACACGTAAGAAAGAGAAAATACTGAGTCTCTGAAGGGTCATTCTGTATCAATTTAATTTACTTTTACACTCAGGCAGTTTTAATAGCACAGAAGATTCAAACTGAAATTTTTTTTTTTCCCAAACTGAAATATTTCATGGGACTCTCAACTACTGGGTACCTATTTTGCTTCCAAGGATTCAACTGAATTCTCAATTGTCTTCCATTCATATTTATCACTCTAACAGAAAAAAGGAGATACTATGCTTATTAGCTGTCTTCTTTGAAACTGTCTCTTATCAGCAGAGGATTCACAATTGGGATGCATGTAATCACACCACCTTTTTCACATAAAGTATAACTCTTGAAACAGACATACGGCAAATGTCTTGTTTTTATCTCTTGGCATACAAATTACTATCAACTCCCACAAAACCTTTCAAAGACCCGTCATTAAAGTTTAACCACTTCATAAAGGTTTAAATCATAACAGATCTTAAACTCATAAGCCAAATAAAAAAGAGTGCCACTGCAGAATTTTCATGCCCCGTCCCAAATGATGACAAAAATTATTTTTAAAGGGGGGGGGTTCTTAAAGGGGCATATTTGCATAGTACAGGGAATAAATCCTAAATTCTCTCACATGGATTTTACATGTAAACATTTTCTTTGTCAGTAGAATGCCTAAATTTTCAGTAATCACTTCGTAATGAATAGTTTAAAAACAAAACAAACAACAACAAAAATACTGAAATCAACTCCTCCTCAGTACTAGGACAGATTCAAAATTCTTTCTTGAAGTGTCTGGGATGGTCTGTATTCAGTTAGCTCTAATGTTTACTAGTTTTGTGGTCTCAGGCAAGTGAGTTAGCCTCTGTGAGTCTTATTTGTAAAAAGAGGATACTAATGTCTACCACACTGGGTTGTTGTCAAGATTAAATGAACTCCAGGAATAAATATCTAGCACAATCCAGGCACTTTTATTATCTCTCTTCAGGTGGATTAGGAAGACCTCTTTCTGGGGTGAAAATACAAGTGAGGCCCCTCAATCTCTAAAACGGAATGCCAGCTTGGCCATCTGATAACCTTGTCTCTAAAGCAACTGAATGGTAAATTAGGACTGCATCCTTTCATTGCCTCATCTGAGAGACAACAAAGATGTAGAAATATGCTGAGAAAATAAAGTTCATTATACAAATACAACTGACCTAAGAGATCCAAAGAATAAAACTGATCCTTTGCCCAGGTTCAAAGGCTGTTAGGAAAGTAATCATGTCCAAATGATTACCTTGCAATACAAAGGGTTTCTTCTCTCTCCCTTTTTAAATGTGATTGAAGTCTCCATTAATATTTTGATCTGAAACTATAATAATTTAAAATTTATACAACTATTCCAGTGAAATTAAAAACTCTGAAAAGTATGTAAAGTCTGAGTTGTTATGGGAAGAATGGAGTGGAACACTCTTGCCCTTTTTAATTCCTTTGTCAAATAGAAACAGCTCTGATTCTGAATCACCAAGTCAACCCTCAGCTTCCTATATTACCAATGTCCTTCTACAGGGTGATTTACACCTCACTAAGCAAGTATGAGAGCTTTAGGGCCAGACTGTTTTTTATTACTTTTTATCTTGAAATAATTCCAAACTTACAGAAAAGTTGCAAAATTAGTACTAAGGGTTTCCATTTATCCTAAATCGAGATTTACCAATTATTAACACTTTTTTCTCTCTCTGCACATTTTTTCCTGAACCATTTGAAAATAAGTTGCAAACATGATGCCCCCTCACCATTAAATATTTAAGTGTGTATTTCCTAACAAGGTCATTTTCTTATATAACCATAGTACAATTATCAAGGTCAGAAAATTAACATTGATACAAATACTATTATCTAATTTATAGACTTGATTCTAGCTGGGATGCAATTTTGAAATACATATTACTAGCCTTTTATTTTTGCATTATCTTTGATCAAGGAATCATAATCGGGGTCAGCAAACTATAGCTGTTTTAAGAAAGTTTTATTGGAAAACAGCCACACTCATTTGTTTATGTATTTGTCTCTGGCTGCTTTAGAGTTAAAACAGCAGAGTTGAGTAGTTGCAACAGTTACTATCTGGCCCACAAAGCCTAGAGTATTTCCTATCTGGCCCTTTATAGAAAAAGTGTGCCAAACCATGACTTAAATGTGCATGAATATATACACACTGCCATTATAGATTTCTCTACAACACCAAAAAAATAGGAAAAAGTCTAAATGTTTATCAATAAATGATTGGTTAAATAAATATGGTACCCAGTGGAATATCATGCAGATATAAAAACAATAATACATGTACATGGAGATAAAAATATGCCCTCAGTATATTGCTAAGTTGGAAAAAAAGTAGGTTATAAAATACACAATCTCATTTTATTCTTATTTAAAGAACCATACTTAGGGGCGGGACAGGAATAAAGACAGATGTAGAGAATGGACCTGAGGACACAGGGGCGGGAGGCAGGAAGGGGAAGCTGGGATGAAGTCAGAGTAGTAGCATTGACATATATACACTATCAAATGTAAAACAGATAGCTAGTGGGAAGCAGCTGCATAGCACAGGGAGATCAGCTCTGTGCTTTGTGACCACCTAGAGGGGTGGGATAGGGAGGGTGGGAGGGAGGCACAAGAGGGAGGGGATATGGGGATATATGTATACATATAGCTGATTCACTTTGTTAGCAGAAACTAACACAACATTGTAAAGCAATTATACTCCAAAAAAGATGTAAAAGAAAAAAAAAGAGAACCATAAACATACCTCATGAATAGTGTGTGTATACTTGAAAGTTCTTCTGAAAAGTTATTAGTGGTTTCTCTGGATAGTAGGATTATGGCTGACTTTTGCAGTTTTCTTTATAGCCTTCTGAATTTATTTTTAATATGGGCAAAAAAAGAAAGCTCATACCAATTTCCAAACATATATCACTTTTATCTTATAGAAATTACTGATTTTACTGTTAAAATATGCAAGTATCCTCCAATTTCACAAATGAATGTATCACCACAAAAACTAAAACTCTGCTTCATGATAGCTACTTCCTTATGCTCAATGGTTTCTTACTTAGACTTCTGACAACATTCTCAGTGTTGATCAATTTATGAAAGATAACTCACACATCATTTAGAAAACAAGCCATCTGTCTATACTCTAAGATAATCACTTGATAACCTTTAAAGAAATATAATGTTTGACCCAGAAGTAGTCTTTTTTTTTACAGTGATTAATAAAAACACTATCTCTTTCAGTATAGAGCATACTATTTATATATAAACAGCTTTCAAATATAACCACATATTTGCCTAGTACAATCCAGTATCAATGTAATCAACATGCTTACAAATGGGAAACGCAGCTGTCCCTAAACCCACTTTAAATGCTATTTATGGTCAATATTTATGTGGAGAAATACACAACACCTTATGGAAATACTCATTTAACAGGGCACATGTATTAAGCATTGTTGTTGCTGCCCTTTCCAGTTGGCTGTTTGAAGATGATAACACAAATTTCAACCTGGTTTTACTTTTGGCCTATGCATCTTACAGTACCTTCAATAAGTAAATGATAAACTTCACATTTATACTAAAATGCAAAAGTGAGAGCTACTACTTCCTATATGTTCTAAAATTATATTATTATGGACATCTAGACTTTTTATACTGTGCTATGACATTAACGCTCTTTATTCCTAAGAAGTTCTTACTTGTCTTAAACCTTCCTGAAATTTAGAAGTTTGTCAATGCTTTACCCTCAGCTGAGATGGGCAACAGCTAGTTGATCTCTATCCTTCTTATAATAGCCTTTAATAAACTTGCTGAGGTTCTTAAAAGTCACCATTTGAAACTCTTGTCTTAAAACAACACTATCCTTTGAGGAAGCTATTTCCTTGTCCTCCTCCCCTTGTTATAGGAAGGTTTTAAAAGGGAGAGGGGGATTTATAAGGATATATAAAATATCAGATAGCACTAAAAACACTGGAGCAAAAGAGGCGGCATTTGGGTCAAGTTCAGTAATAATAGTTACTGTTACAGTTACCATGATACTGGGCTAAGTGTTTAACCATTACTACTATCTCTTTTTTAGAGATTATGAAATAACTTGTTCACAGGCATAGAACTTGAGTGGAAGAGCTGGACCTGAAGCCACCATTCATGGAGATGGTATAGCAATGAAGAATACCGGCTCTGGGTGTGCAGACTGCTTTTACCACCTGCTTAGCTGGATGATCTGGGTAGGTTACTTTCTCTCTGTGTCTCAGTTTCCTCGTACATAAAATGGAGATGATAATAGTGCCTATTCTCATGGAGTTGTTATAAGCATTAAATGGTTAATGCATATATCTTAAAATCCTGAGAGGCACACAGAAATCACTCACATCTTGTTATTGCTCCTAAATATCACTGGACTGAAAGCACGTGGGCAAAGGAATTGTATACACTGCAGGATCTCTGACAAAACCTCTCTAACACTTTTCTAAATTGTTTAATTCCTAGTTCTGTATCCTGCATCTGAGTGTATGACTCAGAAAATGAGCTATGTGGCTAAATGGATTTCTACGGTAAGGTGCTACTGTGCCTTGAATAGGAATGTTTTAGTTCATGACAAAGTATGAACTTAGTGAATCAGTTTTACTTGGATTGCAGTGAACTGGAGGGTTCTAAGAAACAGAATGTTTAAGTTTCATTAAAACCAACGTTTAAATTTCATTAATATTATTTCCTTAACTTGTTCTCAAAAGCTCTTTCAAAAACAATATTTAGATTCTTATTATTCTTTTGTGAAACCATTCTGCTTCTCTTTATCCTACTTGAAAAAAGAAATCTAAAAACAGAGCATATACCCGAAATAAAGTGTTCAACTTACCAGATACTAAAACTTTCATCAACAGCACTGAAAATATTAAAAACAAACAAATGAAAATGAATAATCAAAGCAGCACATAAAAAAAAAAAATCCATCTCTGGACTTTTTTTTTTTTTTTTTTTTTTTGTGGTACGCGGGCCTCTCACTGTTGTGGCCTCTCCCGTTGTGGAGCACAGGCTCCGGACGCGCAGGCTCAGCGGCCATGGCTCACGGGCCCAGCCGCGCCACGGCATGTGGGATCTTCCCAGACCGGGGCACGAACTCGTGTCCCCTGCATCGGCAGGAGGACTCTCAACCACTGCGCCACCAGGGAAGCCCTCGACTGACTTTTGACCATCACTGTACCTCAACTTCAACACATCCAGAATGAGATCTCCTTCCTCTTCTTCCTTCTCCCTCCTCATGGCTCTCATCTTTCTGGCTTCCTCTCTCATTCTCCAAAACCCCCTCCATTTCCAGTGGTATCCAAGCCACAATGATTCTATTTTCCATTTTCACCACCATTCTGTTTCAGACCTTCATTACCCTTCACCTCTTCTATTTCAAGTCTTCCCCTTGTCAAATGACCCTTGACTTTACCCATTTGCTGCCAGATCTAGTAAACATCTTACTACCTACTATATGCCAGATATATGCTGGACATTTTAATATACAGAGTCTCATTTATCCCTTATACAACCATGTGAAGCACTATCATTCCCATTTTATAGAGGAATAAAATACTTGTGGATGAGATAGTTTGGGGACTGTCAATAAATGAAATATCCTTCTGTCAATAAGTGAAATAGCTAAGTCTCAAAGTGAGAGCCAAGTCTGCCTAAAGCAAGATTGTGATGAGATTACTTTCATTTTAAAAGCCTCCATAACTGCTAACTGTCTGGGAGTAACAGCCAAACTTCTTAGGCTGGTATTTAAAGCACTTCTTTAATTGGACAACATGGTCCAATCCTTTTACTCTTGTTTTGCATGATCTTCCAGCATTACCATACTCTTCAGCCAACCTGGATGACTCAATGTACCCTAAACATACTCAAACATTCATACTCTTTATTTGGGTTTACCCCATGTTTTCCACCTTGAAATGCCCTCCTTACTACCATTTTAAAATCCTATATATACCGTGAGGCTTGGCTCAAATGTCACCTCAAAATATTTTTTCCTGGTTTTTCCAAAAGAATGCTATCTCCCCTTCAATGGAACCTCATAGTACTTTATTATGAAACTCTCTTAGAGTATTCATATGCTATAGTAATATTGATGCTCATCACACTGTTGATCTTATTTCCTCCTCCTTGAAGGAAGGGACCACATTCTCATTGCCTTGCACCTCATACTCAGTTTCTTCTTTCTCATACCCAGTGCCTTACACTGACTTGATTTGGAGACACTTCTATATTTTAACCTAAGTTTCTACTCTTTTCACAGAATTTCACAATTATATTAAACACACTTAGAAAATATGAGACAGAAAACTGCATCCCTCATTTCTAACCAAGATGAACTTTAAGAGTGGAAATGCTGAATAGGATTTACTACTAAAGCTCAAAGGCATTTAGTTTATTTAAGAAGCCAAATTATAGAACATTACATATGGCTAAAATTTCATTGGGTCCCTACTGTATTCGCAAATGTTATCAAATGGAACTAAACCAGGGTTTTCATAAAAACTGACATTTTAAAAAAAGCTTTATTTGCTTTAATCTTTCTCTTCCTTTGACAAGATTAAGACTGTAAATGGCAAATGGTTAAATAGGAGCACCAAATAATACTATCTGCAAGGCATCTGGCCTTAAACAAACACACCAAAATGCCAACTCTGAAGCATCTAGCCTAATGTATTTATAAATTTGTCTGTCTCTGATGTTCTTACTTGAAACCACAGTTCTTTACGGAGTTCTTTGAGACTCTTTGTATGTACACTCAATAATTCATGGACAAATATCATTCAGCAAGAACTTCTAAAACTCTCCAAAACTAAAAGGGAAGTAAGGCAAGTAAAATTTTAGATCCCACAGTCATTTTATTTAGGCTATGCTGAACTACACGCATTGGGTAAGAAGTTCTTCTGATATTTTAAATAATGCCATTATACCATTATGTACCATATTTGTAAACTCCTTACTCTAAAAACCAGGCTTTTTATACAGAAGGAATACTGAGCAGTAAATCTAATTTTGTGGACCTCCTCAACCTAAACATTTTTATTTGCTTAAACCATACAACAGAGACAGCCTTGAAGGAAGAAAACAGACAGAAATGTGACTATGTCACGCTGAAAGTTTGGAAGAAAAAAGGTTAAGGGTAAATGGAGGCTCATAGCTAAACAGACAGCTTCAGTGTTCCCCAAAACATTTACTGAATACCCACTAAATGCCAAGTGCTGAAAGCAAAAACAATCATGGTATCTGCTGTAAAGGAAGATACTGGCAGAGATAACCCCAATCAAATTATCATACAAATATAAATGAAAACTCCCAACTGTGATAAATATTACCAAAGAGTTTCATGCTCATTAGGAAAAGTTTCCCAGAGAAATGATGATTGGTTGGTGAGTCAGTTAGGGACTGATAAGAAGGCAGACACACATAAATATCTGAAACAGAAAGACTTTAAATGGAGGAAATGGCTACTCAGTGATGGAAGAACTGAGAACCAAACAGGAGACAGTGAAGCAACTCTGTCTCAGATAGTCACTACCACCCTTCGGCTGGAAGGACAGAGGGAAGTAGTAGTATTAGGTGAGGCCAGGGGCTGGAGCATCAAGCAGAAGCTGGAAGCATGGTGAGCCTGTCCTGTGAGAAGTATGGAGCCATGAAGGCCACTTATCCTCCCCTCCCTCCTCCCAGGACATTCATTGAACAACTGCAACATGCCAGGAATTCTACTAGGTGCAGGACACATAGCATAAATAGAATATAGCATATTTGTGCTCCTGCAAAGTCTATCAGCAAGTACGTAGTATGCAGTATTACCAAAGACCTTTTAAGTGCCCTTCTTTTAGCATTTAGCATGTAATTATCATTAGCGCTATGAGATTTATCTTCATAGACCCAGAGACTTAGTTCCTTGCTCCGTAAATCTGTTGATCATTCTATTGTTTACTTTTTATATTTATATGCTTCTGTTAATCATTCACCCACCTTTGTCTTTTCAGCTGAAGAACATTAATTTTTTCCCATCCATTTATCTTTATATGGCTATCTCATTTCCATATAAAGTTCAGTTCTTTCTCCCCACCTTATCTAGCAATTATAAATTTCTTGTATTATAGAAACCAGAAATGTACAAATAATTTATTCTCTCTGAGAACTTCATAGTTTTAAAATAAGCATATTCATTTTGTGACACCCACTCTAATGAAAAGTTGTCTTGTTTTGGAGGTACAATGATATACTGTCTATTTCTTTAGGGACCCTAGATCTCACATATTTTAGGCAGTTTGGAATTCTTTCTTACATATTTGTCCTGAGAGAGCTTTCTCAATTTTGTACCTTTTAACTTGGCATGTTTTATCGACAGAAGTTTAATGACATGTGCAAATCTGAATATTACATTGTACGTTGCTCCTTCTACATCTGTGCTGTCTGATACAGTCACCACTAGCCACATGTGGCTGAGCACTTGAAGTGTGGCTAGGATGAATTGTGATGTGCTATAAGTGTAAAATACGCTCTAGATTTCAAAGACTATTAAAAAAATCTCCTTAATTTTTATGTTGATTACATGTGAAAATAACAATATTTTAGGTGTATGGGTCAAATAAAAGATTACTAAAATTGTTTACTTGTGAATTTCTACTTTAAAAAATGTGGCTGGAAGAAAACTTAAAATTACCTAAGTGGCATTTTATTTCTATTGGACAGTGCTGTTTTAGATCGTTTGTGAAAACTGATCAAAGTCCCGGACTCAATCATTCAGGATATCACACCTGGTCATTTTTACCCCGTTTCCCCTATCCTTAATGCAGATCTATCTGTGACAAAATATTCTCCTAGTAATTAGATGATTTGGGAACCTCTGGTATGGATCTTCATCAAAAGCTTTCTGAAAGTTAAGAATGCATTTACTGTTTCCATTTCTTCTATATGCTTGTTTGGCATCTTCATATTAGACAGGAAAGATTTCCCTATACATTGTATTTTCTCCAAAATGACTACTTTCCCTCTACCAAATGTTTCCTGTATTCAGTGGCCCTAACCTCTACTCTGGAAGTAAAGGGAGACTCACTGAACTCTATGATAAGGCATATTATCAGGCTCAATCTTTGGCATTTAAACATGGCTGATCTTATTATGAAGGCCTTTCCACTCAAATTCCATCTCCCCATAGTTTCAGAATCTTCCTTGCCTCTGCTCTAAAATGATTCCACTAACACCATTCCCAAATTGTCTCCTAATTATCAGAATACCACACACAGTCTAGTTTTGTTCGAGGTAGTGGGATTTAAGGGAGCAAGTACAGATCCTACGGGCAAAAGACTCTGGCTCTTTGTATACGGTAAAAGTATCAATATTTCATAGACTCTTAAGTATTACATATGTGACATATTTGGTTCAAATGTCTCTTTCCCTACACTGATAGTTCTTAGAAAGTAGGCATCATCTCTTCAAATGTCTAATTGTAAGGGTATGTTTAAAAGAAAATGGAAGGGAACCTGATATAAATTATTTATTTCTCAGAATCAGATCCTTTCAAAAAATGAGGTTTTGGGACTTCCCTGGTGGCGCAGTGGTTAAGAATCCACCTGCTAATGCAGGGGACACGGGTTTGAGCCCTGGTCTGGGAAGATCTCACATGCTGTGGAGCAACTGGGCCTGTGAGCCACAACTACTGAGCCCACGTGCCACAACTACTGAAGCACACGCACCTAGAGCCCGTGCTTTGCAACAAAGAGAAGCCACCTCAATGAGTAGCCCCCGCACTCTGCAACTAGAGAAAGCCTGCATGCAGCAACAAAGACCCAACGCAGCCAAAAATAAATAAATAAATTTATATATATTAAACAAATGAGGCTTTGATAGGGAAGCAGCAGTACAGAGAAGGAAAAGTACCACTCAAATCAAACAAAAAGATAAAGTCTAGACTCTAGATAATTCTTCTGACTTCATAATTTTGGGTGCAGTAGACCCTATCTAAAGCCCTTCTTATAGCAGTGCCCAATTTCAAGTTGCCAGCTGACACCATACAACCCTCTGAAAGGAATACGTTCATTCTGATTAAGAGCTCCAAATTATTATTTATGGACTCTCCCCAAGTTGTTTGCTGAATGCTTTTCAGGAATTTATTACTTCTTATTTTTCAGACAGATCTGAAATATGACATTTCCTAATGTCTTTAACCATAGTTCCCTCTGGTACCTGCATACTGGGCTACATTAAGACATGAAGTGCTTCTACTTCTTTTTACAATGAACACATGACTGTTCCAGGATCTCTCTTTTGTCCAACTAATATATTCAGGGAAGATTCTTTTTTAATTCATCTCCACTTCAAAGGAAGAAATCGATATTCTTCCTTCCTCTTTGACAGTGACATATTTATGCCAATGGACTGACTTAACAAGTTAGATTTTTAGCTTTCTATCTCTAATTAGAGAAGGAAAGACTTGACCCTTACAAAGGACAATTGCTATCAAGTAAGTGTCTGAGTGCATACTGTGATAGGGTGGAAGGAGAGGGAATAGGGTTAGTATCAAAAAATGTACATTAGGGCTTCCCTGGTGGCGCAGTGGTTGAGAGTCCGCCTGCCGATGCAGGGAGGGCGGGTTCGTGTCCCAGTCCGGAAAGATCCCACATGCTGTGGAGCGGCTAGGCCCGTGAGCCACGGCCGCTGAGCCTGCGTGTCCGGAGCCTGTGCTCCGCAACGGGACAGGCCACAACAGTGCGAGGCCCGCCTACCGCAAAAAAAAAAAAAAAAAAAAAAAAAAAAGAGTACATTAAAAAGCTTGTTTTTAAAATTAAAACTCTTTTCATAACTCCTTTTATTCAGAATGGAGAACAAGGGGAAGAACTAGACTGAACAGCTGGGTGCCAAAAGGCCCCCAGTCCTTTTTCCTCTACTCCAGAACTCCCGGATTCGGAGGTTCCACAGCTCATATTCATGGTGCCTTCTTCTCTTCTCTCCAAATGGCCTCAAGAATTCCAGGTTGCATCAAGAATAAAACAATGTTTGAAGACTCCAGTGACAGTGGGCATAAATGATGGAAGAGAAGACATGGATGGTACAGGCAGGATAGTTGAGAGAGAGTAAAAGAAAAGAACATTTACTGATAACCTATTTTATGTCTGGGGCTAAGGGTAAAGCAAGTGGGTGGTCAAAGATGAGGGAACTCCAACTCTGGGAGGGTAAGACTCAGGATCTCTCGCTCTTAAAAACTATGTGTGTCTATGTGACATTTATGAGATCTGTTTGCTTTACCATGCATATAATAATGATTATATATACTCAATATGTTTAATATATGTCAGATTAATTTTATTGTGAATGTTATTTGATAAGTACTATAAATTGTAGAGTTATACATTTGTTTTCATAGTTTCCTACTGAAATATCATGGCCTGAAACTTTTTTAAAATCTGAAAACTCCTTGAATTTTCTTCCTTAGTGAAAGGGAAGCAAATTATCATCGCCAAACCTGCATAATGCAACAGACTGAAATAAATCATAAAGTGCCCTGTCTCTTTTGGTGTAGGTAAACATATTTTTAGTATTGGCCCTCTCATCTCTTGCAAGATGATCTTATAATTTTTGTTTAAGCCTAATTTCTAATTTATTTGCTATCAAATCTTATGGGATTATCATGAGCAATCTTCCTTATTTATTATTTTTAAGGAACAAACACTACCACAAAGTACCTCATTTACCCTATGAGCTCTTTCATTGTGCAAATGAGCTAATAAGCAGGGCACTGACCTAAGTGTCTGATTTTGATCCAAACTTTCCTCAGATATCTAATAAATAGGAAGTAGGTTCTATGCAGGGTATTTATTAAATTCTTCTTTTCAACTATTCCCTGATATCCCAATTCAAGAAAAATTCCATTAAAAATAAAAAGTCATCAAATAAATTTGAATTTTTCTTGTGGCAAGACTGTGGACTGGCCTCCTAAAAGGCATTCGTAACTCTTTTTCCCTTGCCTTCTACCTCTACTAAGGCTGAAAAACTAAAATGATTCCCCATACTTCCTTACTGCTGGGGGAGGCCACGTGATTTAGTTCTAGCCAATGAGATATAAGTGGAACCTCTAGGAAAGCATTTAAAAAAACCAAAACCTGGCTGACATGTCTCTTTGGCATGCCTTACGCCTCACCCTTTTTCTTGAAAGATGAACCTAGCGGTACATTAGCCATCTTGCAACCGTGGAGACAAAAACCCTGTGCTATGGATGATGGAGGAGAAAGCCAATAAAAGCTATGCTCCTTGACTACAATACTGCTGAGCTGCCATACTAACCCAGGGCTTATCACACAAGACAGATAATTCCTTTTCCTGCTTAAGCCACTATTCATTAGATTTTGCTAGGACTTGCAGCTATTGCATTACAACTGTTCCATCTCCACACCTGCCCAACACATCTCCACCCCCACCCCATATTTGTGAAAATACTACAAATAAAACTTTCCATCTATTATTGATCTTCCCTAATTTAACAGCATGATAAGGTACATTATGCTTTAAAAAATGTCTGAAAAACTCAAAGGCATATTTAAAATACGTAATTAATTTTTCTTTCATTCTGCATATTCATTGAAATTGGTGGCTAACTTCACTTAATAAATTTCAAAATTAAAAAAACGGATTTAAACCTTAATTATTATTATTTAAATTTTATTTATTTTATTTTTGGCTGCATTGGGTCTTCGTTGCTGCACGCTGGCTTTCTCTAGTTGCGGTGAGCAGGGGCTACTCTTCGTGGCAGTGCGCGGGCTTCTCATTGCGGTGGCTTCTCTTGTTGCGGAGCACAGGCTCTAGGCGTGCGGGCTTCAGTAGTTGTAGCACATGGGCTCAGCAGTTGTGGCTCACAGGCTCTAGAGTGCAGGCTCAGTAGCTGTGGCACACGGGCTTCCCGGACCAGGGCTCAAACCTGTGTCCCCTGCATTGGCAGGCGGATACTTAACCACTGCCCCATTAGGGCTTCAGGGAAGCCCTAAATCTGAATTATTTATTTATACAAAGATAGATTCTAAACTCAAATACTTTTTAGCATACTTATTTTTTTAATGATGTACTTTTTTGCTAGCCAAATTTGCAATGTATCTCAAATTATCAAATCCTATTCTGTAATGCTTTGTGTAATCTTGAGAAACACTCTAATTCTCCTCCCTAGAGTTATTAAATTCAGACATATGTAATTTAGTGCCTGGAGACACTTCAGTGCTGCTGACATTTTTGACACCAGATGTAATTAGTAACCTAGAATTCCTTCTCCAAAACTACCTATGACATATGCTGAGATCTAAAATTATGACTCCAGATTAAAGTCTTACTAACCTTTGCTACAAAATATTAAAGCTGTCTAATCTCATATTTTTGCAAGTATAATAAAGGAAACTGAAAATGCCAATAGCAATGGCAAGTTATGACCATTTCATACGTAGACAAAACAATACTGCTTTTTCATGTATTTATTTATTTCAGAACAAATTATAAAGCTGGTTATTTTCTCTGAGGAGTTGATCCAAACTGCTTGAGATGTAACTTAAAGGTGGCATGAACAACCATGAGAGAAAGGGGAGATTTTCCTAAAAAAAACTATTTTGACCCTGTCATTCCCATGCCCCAAATCCTATTCTCCCAGCTACTGTCATACATTCAAACTCTGGGGGTCAGCCCATCCTCCCTTTCCAGCTTTACTTCTCACTACTTTCCCATACTCATTAAAATTACTCTATTTATTCCAAAAGAATTTCACACTGCTCAATTTTTTATATAAGAATGTTCACAATTATTACATGGAGAAATTGGAAACAATTTAAAAGTCAAAGCGGCATCCAAAAAAATACCACATAACCATTAAAAGTCATAATTTTTGAGAGCATGGCAATATGCTTATGTATCTATTTAAGAGAACTGTAACTATTTTTTTTTCTTTTTTTGTAACTATTTTTTAAAATGCTATGAAGAATAACAGACTATCCCAGAAATACCAAAAAGCACATTAATACTACTATAAAACAGCTAGGTAGTAAGTACAGTTCAAAAGTACCTATTCACCAGTATAATGAAGACATAATAGAGAGTTTTCCTAAATACTGGCTACAAATAATAATCATTAGGATTTGCTATACTGCCACTAAGAGTTAAATGTGATAGAAACAGCTTAACATCTAACTTATTAAATACAGCTTTAAAGAACACAACTATAATTTATTCCTGCAAAAAACTACTGACGTGCTAAATAGATCTTACCTTAAAACAGACTAAAAGCAACTCTGGAGAGGTCTGGGGGGTCCCAAAATCACTCTTGGAATTTTATTATTACCAAACCCTAAGATGGTGTGAAAAAAAACTCGAACGAACTTTTTGGCCAGCCCAATATTTCAGTATATGTTTAATAAATTAAATAAATTTTCTTTAAAAAAAAAGGCTGAGGATCCCTTTAGGACACTGATTTTTTTTTTCTTCCCTATTTCAGCCATAAAATTCTGGGATTCTATTTTCATTGTGAAACTTCATGGGCTTAATAAAGAAATTCTGTAGACAACATCTTGATAAATGCTCTAAAATCTTTAATAGACAACTAGATTTATGCAAATTCCAAGAAGCACAACATAACTGCTATTAAAATTGCTATGCAGAATATTAAGAAAACACCAACTCAACTTTGGTTGAGTTGTTTGGTTGTTGGTTATTAGCTCAACAAATTAGCTAATAACTAGTGACAATTTTTACTCATTTAGGAATCCAAAGAACCCAAACAAGTCCAATTAAAACACGTTGAGAGGGCCTTTCCTGGTGGTGCAGTGGTTAAGAATCCGCCTGCCAGCGCAGGAGGCATGGGTTCAAGCCCTGGTCTGGGAAGATCCCACATGCAGTGGAGCAACTAAGCCTGTGGGCCACAACTACTGAGCCTGCGCTCTAGAGCCCATGCGCCTAGAGCCCATGCTCCACAACAAGAGAAGCCACCGCAATGAGAAGCCCGTGGCGCAGCAATGAAGAGTAGCCCCCACTCGCTGCAACTAGAGAAAAGCCTGCATGCAGCAACGAAGACCCAACACTGCCAAAAATAAATAAATAAAATTTTAACAAAATGTTGAGAGTAAAGCACTGTTTTTGTGTATTTTTAATTATAGCACTTAAAATATTTTAAAAGCCTTTACATTTTTTTCAAAGTCTTGCAATTTAGGTGACAGTTTCTTTTGAGAGAGATCAAAAAAGAAACTGGAACTCTAAGTCCTTCACACACCAAAAGTATGTCCCAAATCCATTCTCTTCTTTCCATTTCCTTGGCTACCACCTAGTTAAAGTAGCCAACAACCTCCCCCTAAATACCTCCTAACTGGTCTGATCTCTCAGGTTTACCCCATCCTCCTATAATCCTTTCTCTCTACAGGCAGACAATTATCAAACCTCTTCCCTATGACAGCACTACAAAAACAGGGTCTCTTGTCTTGAACTGTTTCCCCAGCATCTAACACAGTGCCTGGTACAAAGTAAGTGCTCATGAAATATCTGATGAATGAATGAATTCCCTGAATTTACATGCTTTCTAAGGTGTTCAGAATCATTTCCTTCTGATTCCACAATTATGAAACAAGTTATAAAAGTTTTTTTTAAAGTTATAAAAGGAAAGTTATAAAGTTATAAAATTTAAAGTTATAAAGGAAAAGTTTTTAAAGTTAAAAAGTTACAAAAGGAAAAGTTATAAAAGGAAAATTAGTTAGACAAGGTTTCTTATGCAAGCAATTAATACTATAGTTTTACATGATTCATTTTATTATGGATATATTGCAACAAGACAAATAAGAGCTATTCATAATTATTTGCATATGACCAAAAATAACTCTAGGATACAGAAATATTAATAAAATAACACTTATAGAATATAAACTTTATACAGATGTAAAGCTATGCAAATCTATTTACCGTCTTAATAGAACTCCTTTGTTTTTCTTCCCAAAGGCCACTGCTCAGCTCAAGTGTGCAATGAATATTTGCCTCTCTGTCATAGGATCCAAAAATAAGTAACCTGCAGTATAAAATAAAACAAGGGGACTATTATACCAATTATATGTATTAAACTTTTTCTTTCTGATCGTTATACTAAAAAGTAATAAATTACTCTGTTAACAGAGGAAAAAATTTAATTAAACACTTTGTATACCCTCTACTGGAAAAGTAAAGCTAAAAATTAGGTGAAATTCTAGGACAAGCTGTTATTCAGCAGCTAAATCAAAGAAATAGAAAGTAGTATCTATTCATGAGGTAAACAAATTGACCAGATATCTATACACAGTAGCAAAAGCTATAGATTTTCAAAGCAGCTATAGATTTGAATTTAAAAAATAAGTTGCAGAGTGATACATATATACAGTATGATACCATATCTGTAAAAATTAAACACAAAACAGTACAGTATAGTTGCTACGAACACACACACATACACGTACATCTCTACCTACTAATGGGACCTTGGGCAAATTATTTAACTTCTCTAAACCCATCTCTTCCTCTGGAAAATTCAGGCCAAAAATAAAACTTACCTCTTAGAGTTGTTGTGAGAATAAAAGACAATGCATATAAGGCATTTAGCATAGTGTCTAGCAAACAGTCAGTGCTCAATAAATGTTTATTATTTCTATTATCTTGAAAATAACTGTCAAGGAATAATTGTATCACTTAATTTTACTGTTTAATATTCAGATCTAAAAAGGAAATCTTGGGTCAAATCTTGAGATGACATAAAGCAGTTTTTCTTATTGAAGGAAAAAACTGTTACCCACATGCTCAACTTCTATATTATCTATCTTCTAAGTCAGAATGTAAGTCTGCCAATGTTTTTAGGAGTAAGTTTTAGACTATCTTTAGCATTAATCAACATTTTGACTGCTACTCTATTACTTTATCTCTACACGAAGATCATAGGGATAGGAGTGAGATAATGAAAGAAAAGTGGTTAAAAGACCTTAGAGTAATAAGAGAAAATTGTGTCCTAAGGTTGGAGAACTCAAGCAAATCATGTCCATACCTCACAAACTGGTTTCATAACCTGAAAAGTCAGAATAAACTCATGGCAAAGAAAAGTTCATAAAATTAAATAATTTTTAATCTGAAAGGCAATTTAAACTTACTGCTCAACAATTTACTGCCAAGAGCATTAAGAAGATTCATAATTATAAAATTCTAAGTTTAGGAAAATGAGAATTTTCATTCATCAAAGCTCTGCTGCCACCATGTGTCCAAAAGAGCAAACTACCTAAAGGCCTTTACAGTCATGCAGAGAAGGCTATGCACCAGCTAGTACTCTCAAATTCTCAACAGATATTACAGGATTCAGGAATAAGAAAGCATAATGCTTGGAATCTCCCCCTGAAATCATAAGTCATTGTGTATTTTTCATAACACCTTTTTTTACATTTTAAAAACGCACAACAAAAATTAACCTAAAATAAGTCACAGACCTAAATGTCTAATAAGAAAACATAGAAGCCAATCTTTGTGACCCTGGATTAGGCAATGATTTAAGATAGGACACCAAAAGCACAAGTAACAAAAGAAAAAACAGGTGAATGGGACTTCACTGAAATTAAAATTTTTGTGCTTCAAAGGATACCACCAAGTAAGCAAAAAGACAATCCACAGAATGGAGAAAATATGTGCATATCATGTATCTCGTAAGGACCTAGTATAACCTAATTTAAAAATGGACAAAGAAAATGAATAGACATTTCTCCAGAGAAGATATGCAAAAAGCCAATAAGCACATGAAAATATGCTCAACACCGTTAGCCATCAGGAAATGCAAATCAAAACCACAATGAGCTACCACTTCAAACCCACTAGATGGCTAATTAAAAAAGAGACAATAACAAGTATGGGTGAGGATGTGGAGAACCTAGAATCTTCACACATTGCTGGAGGGGTTGTAAAATGATGCAGCCACTTTGAAAATTATTTTGGCAGTTCCATAAAAAGTTAACATAGAGTTAACATATGACCTAGAAATTCCACTCCTAGGTAAATAACCAAGAAAAATGAAAGCATACATTCATACAAAATTTGACATGAATGTTCATAACAGCATCATTCATAATAGTCAAAAAGTGAATACAACCCTTATGTCCATCAGCTCATGAACAGGTAAATAAGACGTGGCATACACGTACAATGGAATATTATTTGGCAACAAAAGGAAATGAAGTAATGATACCTGCTACAATATGGATGAACCCTGAAAACAAGCTAAGTGAAAAAAGCCAGTCACAAAAGACCACATACTGTATGAAATGTCTGGAAATGGGCAACTTTATAGAGGCAGAAAGTAGACTATTGGTTATGTAAGGGCTGGGGGAGGAGGACTAGGGGGATTAGGAATTGACTGTTAATGAGTATGGAGTTTTTTTGAGAGGGACAAGAATGTTCTAAAATTAGATTGTGATGATGGCTGTAGAACCCTTTGAACATACTACATACAACACACTGAATCATATACTTTAAATGGATAGATTGTATGGTATGTGAATTATATCTCAATAAAGCTGTTTAAAGAGAAAAAGAATAATAAGCGTTCATTAGGGTTATATCAAAAGTCTCAGAGATTTGTTACAAAAAGATATAATAATAAATGCTTGTTTTATTGTTACTATGAATCAATACACTGCAATAAGATTATGTATTTCAATAAAATATAAAATGGATTTTTATCTGATGCTGACATTTGATAACAGAAAATATTAAAAGAAGGGTCCCTTAAAATAAATTCCAAATAAAAATCATTTAAAATATTGAAATACCACCAATATTTAACATTTAATAGTTATCATTCTTAACAATGAAATTTTAAAGTACATAAAACATTATCTACCCTATCAGATAGCCTTGATCTTTGTTTTGTGACAAATATTCCAGATACAGAAAACTTTCATTTTAAAAGCAACTGATCAACTATTAAAAGTACTTCCAAAAACACTTTTAGGTTGGGTTGTTAGGCTCTATGTTGCTTCAGATGTTTATTTCTTTTCTTAAGGATGAAAATATTTTGTCTGATTACCCTGAATTTAATTTTGCCATCGAAATAGATACTGCATTTATTAATTCTGATTTTAGATCAACTTCTGATTCTATGTCAGAGCACTCCACAATACTCACTTCTACTCTTTACATTTCTTCTGTTAAGGTAGTTACAAAGATCTGTAGCCAATGGTGAATATTCTGGAAAAACTGAGCAAACATTACTAGTACTCTAGAAAAGCTAACAACACTACACTAAAGCATGTGTCATAAATGCCAATTTAGTAAGGATCTATTTTGCTTAGAAAACTTATTTCTTTTAAAAAAGTATTATTTCTTAGGATCTGTATAAAGTATACTGTGTGTATAAACATCTTAATACTTATTTTGTTTGCAAGAATGACCCACCATTAGCAACAGACAGGGAAAAAGAGATACCTGAGACTGACTGCTTAGATTGACTGTTTCTCTCCTACAAGCACCAGATCTGGTTCCCAGGACAAAATTCCTATGTTAGCGTTTCCTGAACCTGCTTTTGACTTGCAATCAGTGGATTCCTTCAACTACTAATGACTCTATGTTGATTAAGATTTAATCCTTTTAGAAGAATAATAATAGTATCCCCCATTTTTCTGATTTCTTGACTGATATCTTGACTGATTCGGAAAAACATATAATTTTCTAGAGAAATGCCAGAAAGGAGTTTCCAGTGTACTACTAGTACCAGCCAACTGGGTGAATTAAGAAGGCATTTGCTTTAGTTTACATAGAACATTTAAAACAAAAGTACCCACTTTCATTGTACATCTACAATTCAGTCTTGAGTTAAACAAAGGTTTACTATTCAAATTATATAATCACCAGAAACAAGTAGCAACAGTCACTGGTTAATACATATTTTGAGTAAAATGAACACTCAACATATATTGAATTAGCAAGAAATGAGTACAAATACATTTCTACTATTACTACTTCCTAAGGGAGTAGGAGTCTGTACTGCAAACAAAAAAGGCAAAGAAAATTGCCTTTAGACATCTGTCTCTGGAAAGAGCTATTAGCTCTATAAAAGTTCTTTCCAATTTCAAAATGTTTATTTTTTTTAAAGGCAAAGGTATATTGAAACCTCATGATGTTGAGCATAAGCACAAACATCACCTATCAAGAAACAAAGAGAGAGAATTTATATGACTCAAGACCAAACCACTGAGAAAAGGAAAGGAATTCCCTGTGCACTCTTCTATAAGACAGTCATTTTTATAATCAAAAGTGAAAACCAAAAATCTTTTTTTTTTTGGATGATTAAACTTAATTTGAAAGGAGAATCTCACACCTGAAGGGAGTCAAATATCAACTCAAGGGTTGTGAAAAGAATTAAACTTGGCTGACCTCCTATATATGCTTACCTCTGGTCTATACACCTCCCCCTTGGAAATTATCCCCACCCAGGACTTAACTCTCCCTGTCTATGACGAAGACCTCCAAACCTAATCTCCAGTCCCTGTCTTTCTCCTTCTCCATGTCTAAACCATCAAGTTTGCAGAACACTTCTACAAGGAAATCTAACCATGCCCTACTACTTAAGACATATAAAGTCAAACTCATCTCCCTCTGAAACAAGCACCTCTATTTCCCCCACTAGTCCTGAAAGGGAGAAGCTTTGTCTTGATCTTTGTATCTCTAATATTAGAAAATAATCAGTACTTGATGACCAAATCAAAGTCAATGAGACCATAATTCTCCTAGACTCAAATCCTTAACATTCCTTTGCCTCTTCCACCTATACACATCCACATATTCAGTCACTCACTAAACCCTATCCTACTTATACCAGTTATCCCTTCCTGTTTCTACTAATACACGTCTTTCAAGAACTTACTTCCTCACCTTTAACCTAAATACCTCTTGTCTCTGGGCCTTCAATTTCTCTTTCTATGCAATCCATATATAAACAGCAATTTCTGAAAACAGTGCATCTTAATATCACCTTCAGACATCTTCAATAAATTCATTAGAAGAACTAATTGACAGTCATGGAATAATGGTGCAAAGAGAGGGAAAATTCAGATAAAACACTATTTTGAATTCTTATTTTTCTGACCACAGTTCATTTTACAGTTCACTTTTGTTGAAAGTATCACATATAAGTAATAGCATGCCAACACTGCACTTAAACATTTTGGAGTTTGGCATTTTAAAACACAGTGTTGGCTTTATGTCATCTGGGTTCATACTTAATTTCTTAAATTCTTTTACAATTCAGACATCAGAAGAATTAAAACAGCTGTTTTACTGTATGAAATAGCAGGAGAGGTATACAGGCATACCCTCGTTTTATTGTGCCTTGCTTTGTTGCTCTTTGCTTTACTGATAGTTCGTAGATATTGCATTTTTTTTACAAATTGAGGGTTTGTGACAACCCTGCATCGAGCAAGTCTATCAGCACCATTTTTCCAAAAGCATTTGCTCACTTCGTGTCTGTGTCACATTTTGTTAATTCTTGGGGTATTTCAAACTTTTTGATTATTATTATATTTGTTATGGTGATCTATGATCAGTGATCTTTGATGCTACTATTATAATTATTTTGGGGCACCACCAATCATTCCCATGTAAGATGGCAAACTCAACCGATTTTTGAAATGACAACAAAGGATTTAGACTATTACATAAACTTAGTTGATAAAGCAATGGCAGGATTTGAGAGGACTGACTCCAATTTTGAAAAAAGTTATGCTGTGGGTAAAATGCTATCAAGCAGCACTGCAAGCTACAGAGAAATCATCTGTGAAAGGAAAAGTCAATCAATCAGCAAACTTCTCTGTTGTCTTACTGTAAGAAATTACCACAGCCACCCCAGCCTTCAGCAACCACCACCCTGATCAGTCGCAGCAGCCATCAACATCGAGGCAAGATTATCCACAAGCAAAAAGATTTTATGACTCGCTGAAGGCTCAGATGATGGTTAGCATTTTTTAGCAATAAAGTAGTTTGCAATTAAGGTATGTACAGTTTTTTAGACATAATACTATCACACACTTAACAGACTACGGTATAGTGTAAATATAACTTTTATATGTACTGGGAAACCAAAAAATTCATGTCATTCGCTTTACTGTCATATTCACTTCATTGTGGTGTTCTGGAGCTATGCCTGTACAATTACAAAAGAAACAATACTATTTTCCAACACAGTAATCTTAGGAAAGAGGAGGTGGGGCAAGAATACCTATATAAACCCAGGACAAATGAACTCTAAATTTGGAATCTTCTGAAAAGTCTTCTTCTAGTCAAAAGCAGGCCTTTATGATTATAGATCTATATAGCCTTAAAAACCACTAGGAGTAATATTCAGCAACAGCTCCAAGTAATTTGTTCTGAGTGGAAGTTTTCCCTTACACAAATGTAAATGTCTCATGTTTGAGCTAATTTCCTTTTATCTCTCCTCCATGAAGGTAACAACTTCAGCCTTTATCTTTTTTTTTTTTTTTTTTTGGCAGTATGCGGGTCTTTCACTGTTCTGACCTCTCCCGTTGCGGAGCACAGGCTCCGGACGCACAGGCTCAGCGGCTATGGCTCACGGGCCCAGCCACTCCGCGGCATGTGGGATCTTCCCAGACCGGGGCACGAACCCACGTCCCCTGCATCGGCAGGCGGACTCTCAACCACTGCGCCACCAGGGAAGCCCCAGCCTTTATCTTAATGATGCTTCATTACTAATGCACATTTCTACATCCCAAGATCTTGAAAAGGTAATTTTTTAAAAAATATAATGACTTGCCTTCAAATAGGTAAAAAAAAATTCCAAAATTTATATACTTCTAACATAATGTGAAAAATTTAAGAACCAAAATTTTTTTCTTCAACAAGTTTTAAAAAAAGGCTATGAAGATAGAATGAGTGAAGGATTTTGAAGTCAAACAAACCTAGATTCAAATTCCAGCTATGGGGTCTTGGGCAAGTAATTTATGGATCTCAGTTCTTCATCTATAAAATGGATATAATACTAATCTCATAAAGATGTTCCGAGGGCTGAAATAATGAATGCAAAGTACCTACCATATATTATATATTGCAGGTAATAAGTAAACGCTATTAGTAACAACAGAGGTATTTGTAGAGTCATGCCCCCAAATATATTCAAATTTAGCTCGATATTTTCTCTTTTTAAAAAAGATAAACTGTCAAACATTAACATAAATGCAGAGTATAAGGCACACACATTTACCAACTACTCGGGGTGGCGGGGAGTTAATATTTAGCCTTATTTACTTCAGATAAAATTTTTAAAAAAACAGTTACCACTTGAGTCAAAAATAAACAAGTGAATATAATCAAACTCAATACTAAAATAAATGGAAGACCACAAACAAATGCAAGCTAGAAATATTTCCTTGGTTTTAATTTCTAAAACTGCTCATCTTATAAACGAATTTCAAAATTCCATGTTAACAGCCTTCTCTATAGAAGAACTAAACATTTCACTATATAATATGGATATAATGCTACTTAAAGTATTAATTCTTTCTACCAAATTTTTACCTTGAAGCTGCCTCACCTAATAAAAGAAACAGCTGATTTTATTTCAAAATAGTTTAATCACATGATTAAATCCTTTCCTTTGTCTTATAAAATCAAAGTAAAAATACGTATTTCTGGTTCTAGAAGGATGGCAGTGGTGGTAGCATAGTTTTGAGTCTCCCCAAATCCTCCCATTAAAGCACAAAGAACAACCAGGAAAACAAAGGCAATACCTGTCAACAACATCTACAAGAAAACCAAGTGAACAGTACTTTTGGTAATAGTGGTGAAGTGGTCACACAAACTCTCCAACAGACTGAAGTTATAAAAACTGGATAAAAAGAATTTTAAAAACACATTTAAAGATAATGTAAACCTTCCCAAAGCACACAGAAGGCAGAGGACAGTCTAATTTCATAAAATTGCGACAAGGAGTATAAACTGCTAGCATGGGGTTTTCATAGCTCAGGGCTATGGCTGCAGGAAAACGGTGGCGTAGTTCAAGCAGCAGAAAGTTGAAGCCTTATGGGTTTCAAGAATCAGGATAGAGTGCAAAGCCAGCAGAGCCGGCAGAGCAGCTAGAAATTATGGGGAGACAAAGAAATCACTGAGCGGGTAAGTCCCATCTCTGCTCAAATCCTTGGCTGATTGCTAAATAAAGAAGGAAAAATTAGGGCACCAGTCTAAAAAGGCAGCAGTGGGAAGACAAAGAAGAAGAGAAATATATGCTGTTGCTGGGAAGATGGGGAGGGTGGGAAGAGTACGGAGACAAAGTTTGCAACTTGAAAACAGGCAAGTTAACTGCCCACTAGAAAAGAAAATCAATCATCCTCAGAACATAAGAGAATACAGAGTTGCTACAACTCATTATCTACAATGTCCAGTTTTCGATCAAAGAAAAGAGGAAAGTATGACCGATGGTCAACAGGACAGGCGGTCAATAAAAACTGACTCCTAATGGGCCCAGATGATAAGACTTCAATGCAGCATTTATATATTTTTTTCAAAGAAAAAAATATATATATACTCAAAGAGTTGAAAGAACATCTTGTTCAAAGAATTAAAGAAAACACAATAATGAGTGAAAAGATAGGTATTCTCAACAGAGAAATGATAACTGTACAAAATTGAACTTCTAAAGCTGAACAGCATAATAAATGAAATTAAAAATTGGAGATAGCAGACTAGAGATAGCAGAAGACTCAGTGAACTTGAAGACAGATTAGTATTACTCAATCCAAAGAACACAGAGAAAAAAAGAAGAGTTTAAAGAAACAAACTGAACCTCAAGGACCTATGGGGAAAATGAAACAGCCCAACATATATGTAATTTGGAATCCCATAAGGAGAGGTGTAAAAGAAAGAAGCAGAAAAAATATCTGAAAAAATAATGCCCCTAAACTTCCCAAATTTGACTGAAAACATTAATGTACATATCCAAGAAGTTCACTGAAATAGAAGCATTAAAAACAAACAAATAAAGAAAACTACCTCTAGACATAGTCAAAGGACTGAAAACCAAAGTGAAAACTTGGAAAGCAGCTACAGAAAAATGACACACTGCACGTGGAGAGGAGCCGTAAGATTGATTGCTGACTTCTCATCAGAATATAGGATTGAAATAATTAAAGTGTTGAAGGAAAATAATTGTCAACTTAGACGTCTATATCAGGAAAACTATCCTTCACAACTGCATGAAAAATAATTTTCCAGATAAACAGAAACAGAGAATTTGTTGCCAGCAAACCTAAATAACAAGAAATGCTAAAGGAAGTTCTTGAGGCTGGAGGGACGGGATACCAGATGGTAACTTTGATCTGAAGGAAGGAATGAAGGGCAATAGAAATGTTAAATATACAGTAGATGCAAAAAATATTTGTTTCTTTTAATTTCTTTAAAAGACATATGACTGTTTAAAGCTAAAAATAACACTATTGATGGGTTAATAACATATATGAATGTAATATACAGGTTTCCCCCTGCTATCCAAAAGTAGAGCATTCTTATGAAACTTTTTGTAAGCAAAAATGGTGTAAAATGCAGAAGCAATTATCTTAGGACACATCTTGCTAATGGATGCACAAAATAAATCAAGATAAAGCACAGATGTTCACAGACACAGTTCAAAGCTACGGCGGCTTGATGCTGGGATGCTGAATGTAGTTCCCAGAGAAGGAGCTTGGTGGTGTCAGCTTGCTGCAAAACAAAGGTTGAATGACATTTTCTCTTTTCAATTTCTGTAAAAGTAAAAATTCTCTTCAAATTTCTTTCAGTTAGCAAAAACAGGTACTAAAGTAGGTCTTTCATAAAGGTGAAGTGGCGCAAAGCGAACTTTCAAAAAGCAGGGGATACCTGTATATGACCAACACTGATGATGTGGGCATAAATGGAAATAAACTATTATGAGGTTCTTGTAATTTACCTTAAGTAACAATATTCTAAGTATATGGGATACATTAAAGATGCATGCTCCAATTCCTAGAGCAACCATATACACAGTATAAAACTATAGTTAGCAAGCCAATAAAGGAATTAAAATGGAATACTAAAAAATATTTGATTCACAAGACAGGAAGGATGAAAAGAAACAGAGGAGAGGAAAAAAAACAGATGAGACAAAAAACAAATGGCAAAATGCCAGATCTAAAAACACAACCTCATCAATAACTACATTAAGTATAAGGGAACTAAACACTCCAATGAAAAGGCAGAGATTGTTATACACATAAAAGCAAGAGCCAACTGTTTATGACATATGATACAACTTAAATATAAAGACACAAATAGAATGAAAGTAAAAGGTTGTTAAAAAAAAGATATATATCTACACACACACACCCACACACACACACACCATGAAAATAATAAGAAATCTGTAGATGCTATATCAATATCAGATGAAATAAATATTAAGGCAAGAAATATTATAAGACAAAGAGGGACCCTTCATAATGATAAGAGAGTCACTATGTCAAGAAGAAATATGAAAAAGAAACGAAACTGAGTTATTTGTAGTGAGGGGATGGACCTAGACTCTGTCATACAGAGTGAAGTAAGTCAGAAAGAGAAAAACAAATACTGTATGCTAACACATATATATGGAATCTAAAAAAAAAGGTTCTGAAGAACCTAGGGACAGGACAGGAATAAAGATGCAGATGTAGAGAATGGACCTGAGGACATGGGGAGGGGGAAAGGTAAGTTGGGACGAAGTGAGAGAGTGGCATGGACTTATATATACTACCAAATGTAAAACAGATAGCTAGTGGGAAGCAACCACATAGCACAGGGAGACGAGCTTGGTGCTTTGTGATCACCTAGAGGGGTGGGAGGGAGACGCAAGAGGGAGGAGATATGGGGATATATGTATATGTATAGCTGATTCACTTTGTTATACAGCAGAAACTAACACACCATTGTAAAGCAATTATACTTCAGTAAAGATGTTAAAAAAAAAAGAAGAAATATGCACCTAATAATCAAATTACAAAAGAAGAGATAAATTAATAGTCATGGTTGAAGATTTAAACACACTTTATTCACTAATTGACCAAACTAGACAAAAATAAAAAACAGTAAAGAAGATCCAAATGATATTACTGGCAGTCCTCACTTTGTGTTAATTGCATAACAGAATTGTGTCCCTGCTTTGCACTGTTCTGACATGCAAGGTTTTGGTTAACACAGTGCCAGGCTGAGTAAGGGTTGTCTGTATATATTTTTGTATAGTTTTGTGTCATAGAAGCACGTTAATGCTCTACATATGAAAAAATAGGAATCAATAAGGATAGAAAGGCAGGGGTGGGGGGAGACTGAAACTGAGAGCAAACTGAAACGAACCCAACTACATTTCAAATGAACAACATAATCACACTAAAGGGGAAAAATTATTCTAATTTATGAATACAGTACATGACCACATGCCCTCAATGGGTAGGGTAGGGGAGAACTGCAAATAAATCCTGAATTCCTTTTAGTAAGTATGTTCTCTGTTCACGTAGGGACAAAGCAATTTCAGAACTATCTGAGATGTAGTATAGGATTGAGCAAATGAGTCAAAGTGCTGATGTTATTGGGAGTCAGGGCTCAAGGGACATAAAAATACAAAAGGGGGAACAACCAAGGCAGGGAAGAACCAAGGCAAGGAACAACCCTATGAGGATGAAATAGAACTGGAAGTATCAGGTGAACTCATGATTTCTAAATTGTGTATCTGTGTGTGTGTGTGGTATGTATGTATATGTTTACAAATGTCTTCACATATATGTATTTCCTAATTCTGCTCACTGAAGGGCCCTATGAATATATGAAGTAGCAATGAACATACCCAACACCCAGATCTTGATTCCTAATATCATTCTCTACTAAAAGGAACCAGGGCTTTTTGGAAAAATAGCCGATTCTAGGACTGTGATGGGGAAGATATAAAATGAACCTGGAACAGCTTGTTATATGTACCAGAAAGTAGTGAAGACCTAAAAAAAAGAAAAAAAGAAAAAAAAGGAGAAAGAAAAGGAGGAGGAGGAGGGGGGTGGGGAGGAGGAGGGGGAGGGGGAGAAGAAGAAGAAAAGCAAAGGAAAAAAATACAGGGTTATTTGAAGAGGCTCCTAGTGGTCATATATGAGATAATTTAGGCACCAAAATAATTAAGAATTATAGTGATTGAAAAAAATAGGAATCCATGAGTCCATGCTGATGATAGATAATTATGGAATAAGGGAGAACTCTTGGTAATGAAAGAAGAATGTCAAGCGCTGTGGTTTTCCTGTATTTGTGTTAACATTTAAAAATTTTAAAAATGATGTATTTTTGGAACCCAGTAAAACAGCACTCTAAAAGGTGCTGAGAAAACAGAGGCTTTAGAACAGTGTGTGAGTCAGTGAAGAACTGACCTTAATTAGAACTTCTATCTATAATTAGGACAGACTATCCTAAATATACTGCTCTGGAGTACAGAACTCTCACACAACAGAACTTTATAGGCTTTGCTTTCACTACTATAATCTTAAGTTTGTTTTCTAAAAAATATAAGTGGTTGCTAAAACCGGAAAAGAAAAGAGAGAAGAGAAGAGAAGAGAAGAGAAGAGAAGAGAAGAGAAGAGAAGAGAAGAGAAGAGAAGAGAAGAGAAGGGAAAAGAGACCCATTACATTGTACAACAAAGATGTAGGGGACAAATCCCTCCTAGAATCTGAGGTCAGAATTTCTTTTCCCCTGAAAAACATGCACAGTTTATCAAGAAATAAAAACTAGGAACTCCATCAAGTTTCCTTTGCTGCCAGAAAACTGATCTTCTCTTCTCTACATGGTTGTTTTTGATCTAATTTATTTTCTATTTAACTGCATATAGGTATATCATTTTTGCAAAATACCTAAAATCCTTTTAGAAGATGGACTATAAATTATAAATTTAAAAATAATAATCTTAATATGATTGTAATACTAATGTGAAATAATTTAGTCTAATAACAATACTACAAATACAGCAATTGAGTTCTTCTGTGGTTAAAATCTAGCCTTAGGCAATGTGAAAAAAAAAGCAACTATTCAGAATGACTTCGCTTTTTGGTAAATAGAACCAATTTTTACAAACAAAACTGTGTTTCCATTCTCAACCTTTATTTTGGAAATTCAAAACTGTTATTTCATGTAATTAGAAAAGAACTTCCCTTTACAGTGTGAGACCCTTTCAAATTAATAAAATTCAAATTCCAGTTCTCATAACCAAATATGCAAAAAAGAACACTTTTGTTTAAGGATTTGTTTTCTTCCTGATAAACAAGATAATGATTATATTAAGGCATAATAATAGAAGCCATATCTACTGAAGCCTTACTATGTGGTAGGGAACTGTGGTTTATTTACCTACCTCTGATCACAATTACCAGCAAGGTAGCACCCTTGTCCATTTTTCTAGATGTGTAATTTCCCTGAGAACACATAACAGTAAGAGCACATAGCTAGGACGTGAACACAGCACTTTCTAACTCAAAAGCCAGTACTATTTCCACTTCATGTTGCCTTCTAAAGCATAAAGCTTCCAGCTGTACAACTCCAGTATTTTCAGTAAACAGTTTTCTATGAATACTTCTAACTTGTTTCCTCATTGGCAAAATTCACTCTCACAGCCTTACAACAGATAAGTTTGATAAATCTTCAAACAGACTTCTGTAAGTCTGAGATTACTTCAAAATAAAGTTAAAAAAGAAAAAATCCTCACACAGAAACATTTTATTATTTCAAAATAAAGTTTAAAAAATAAAAAGAAAGAAGTCCTTGAACAGAGCCATCATTGTCTGTGGATGATGAATATGATGTTCCATTTCATGGATTTTGCGAAAAAATTATTAAAGTTACATTCTTTTTACTTGATTCAAGGTCAAGCTCTAAAAAGCTTAGAGTGGGCGGAGTCAAAATGGCGGTGTGGGAAGATGCCGAGTTAGAGTCTCCCCACAACTAGGGCGCCTGCTGGCCACTGGTGGGAGACCCTGACACCCAAGGAGATGGGAGGACACCCCTAAGTGAACTGGTAGAATGTGGGGGGACTGAGGAGTAGGAGGAGTGGAGGTCAGACAGGATCAGTCCCCCTGAGGCCAGGGAGATCAGGAGAGGCAGGTGGGAGGGGCCCTCTGGGAGGAGCAGGAGAGGAGGGCATTTGCCCTGCCCACTCGAGCCCAGGAAACCTGCTGGGCTCCCAGGTGAGGTCCCCTACCCTCTGAGACCAGGGGAGGGGGGCACGTCTGGGCCCCTTCTGTTCTGTTGAGCCTAAGCCCCACCCCCCCACAGCCTCCAGGGCCTTTTCCAGCCCTGTGGGTCCTAAGTATAGGCCCTGCCCACTGCCCAAACCTCGCCCTTGCTTAGGCCTCCCCCCCACCCTTTTCTCCTTTCCCCTCCTCCTCTTTTTTACTATTGCGGTACTGTTGTACCTTCCTGTTGTTGGTTCATCTATATTTTTATTTTTATATTCTTTCTTTTTTTTTTTTTTTTGCGGTACACAGGCCTCTCACTGTTGTGGCCTCTCCCACTGCGGAGCACAGGCTCTGGACGCACAGGCTCAGTGGCCATGGCTCACGGGCCTAGCTGCTCCGCGGCATGTGGGATCTTCCCGGACGAGGGCACGAACCCGTGTCCCCTGCATCGGCAGGCGGACTCTCAACCACTGCGCCACCAGGGAAGCCCCTTACTTTTATATTCTTTCTAACACATCTGTTAGTTTCCTAGTCTAATTTTATTTTTTACTTTATAATTGTTCTTTTTTTTTGGCCGCCCCTCGTGTCTTGTGGGATCTTGGTTCACGAGCCGGGGGTTGGGCTGAAGCTTCTGCAGTGGGAGCTCTGAGTCTGAACCACTGGACTAACAGAGGCCCTCAGACCCCAGGGAACATTCATCGGAGTGAGGTCTCACTGAGGTCACCATCTCAGCACCAAGACCCAGCTCTACCCAACAGCCTACAAACTCCAATGTTGGAAGCCTCAGGCCAAACAACTAGTAAGATAGGAACACAATCCCACTTATAAAAAAAAAAAGAGAGCAAAAAAATATGTCACAGATGAAGGAGCAAGGTAAAAACCTACAAGACCAAATAAATGAAGAGGAAATAGGCAATCTACCTGAAAAAGAATTCAGAGTAATGATAGTAAAGATGATCCAGAATCTCGGAGACAGAATGGAGGTTCAGACTGAGAAAATACAAGAAATGTTTAACAAAGATCTAGAAGAACTAAAGAACAAACAGAGATGAACAACACAATAACTGAAATTAAAAATACACTATAAGGAATCAATAACAGAATAACTGAGGCAGAAGAACAAATAAGTGAGCTGGAAGATAAAATGGTGGAAATAACTGCCAGGGAGCAGAATAAAGAAAAAAGAATGAAAAGAACTGAACACAATCTCAGAGACCTCTGGGACAACACTAAGTGCACCAACATTCGAATTATAGGGGTCCCAGGAGAAGAAGAGAAAAAGAAGGGTCTGAGAAAATATCTGAAGAGATTATAGTCGAAAACTTCCCTAACATGGGGAAGGAAATAGTCACCGAAGTCCAGGAAGCACAGAGAGTCCCATACAGGATAAACCCTAGGAGAAACACACCAAGACACATAGTAATCAAACTAACAAAATTTAAATTCACAGAAAAAATGTTAAAAGCAGCAAGGGAAAAACAAAAAATAACATGCAAAGGAATCCCCATAAGGTTATCAGCTGATTTTTCAGCAGAAACTATGCAGGCCAGAAGGGAGTGGCAGGATATACTTAAGGTGATGAAAGAGAAAAACCTACAACCAAGATTACCCAGCAAGAATCTCATTCAGATTCGACGGAGAAATCAAAAGCTTTTCAGACAAGCAAAAGCTAAGAGAATTCAACACCACCAAACCAGCTTTATAACAAATGCTAAAGAAACACCTCTAGGTGGGAAACACAAGAGAAGAAAAAGACCCACAAAAACAAACCCAAAACAATTAAGAAAATGGCAGTAGGAACATACATATCGATAATAACCTTGAATGTAAATGGATTAAATGTCCCAACCAAAAGACAGACTGGCTGAATGGATACAAAAACAAGACCCATGTATATGCTGTCTACAAGAGACGCACTTCAGACCTAGGGACACATACGAACTGAAAGTGAAGGGATGGAAAAAGATATTCCATGCAAATGGAAATCAAAAGAAAGCTGGAGTAGCAATACTCAGATAAAACAGACTTTAAAATAAAGACTGTTATAAGAGATAAGGAGGGACACTACATAATGATGAAAGGATCAATCCAAGAAGAAGATATAACAATTATAAATGTTTATGCACCCAACACAGGAGCACCTTGATACATAACACAAACGCTAACAACCATGAAAGGAGAAATCGACAGCAATACAATAATATGGGGGCATTAACACCCCCACTTAAACCAATGGACAGATCATCCAAACAGAAAATAAATAAGGAAACACAAGCTTTAAATGATACAATGGACCAGACAGATTTAATTGATATTTACAGAACATTCCACCCAAAAGTGGCAGAATACACTTTCTTCTCAAGTGCACATGGAACATTCTCCAGGATAGATCACATCTTGGGTCACAAATCAAGCCTCAGAAAATTTAAGAAAATTGAAATCGTATCAAGCATCTTTTCTGACCACAATGCTATAAGACTGGAAATCAATTACAGGAAAAAAACTGTAAAAAACACAAATACATGGAGGCTAAACAGTGCACTACTAACCAAGAGATCACTGAAGAAATCAGAGAATTAAAAAAATACATAGAAACAAATGACAACGAAAACACAACAACCCAAAACCTATGGGACGTGGCAAAAGCAGTTCTAAGAGGGAAGTTTATAGCAATTCAATCTCACCTCAAGAAACAAGAAAAATCTCAAATAAACAATCTAACCCTACACTTAAAACAGCAGAGAAAGAAGAACAATGAAAACCCAAAGTCAGTAGAAGGAAAGAAATCAAAAAGATCAGATCAGAAATAAATGAAAAAGAAATGAAGGAAACGATAGCAAAGATTAACAAAACTAAAAGCTGGTTCTTTGAGAAGATAAACAAAATTGATAAACCCTTAGCCAGACCCATCAAGAAAAAAAGGGAGAGGACACAAATCATTAAAATTAGAAATGAAAAAGGAGAAATCACAACTGACACTGAAGAAATACAAAGGATTATAAGAGACTACTACAAACAACTATATGCCAATAAAATGGAAAACCACAAAGAAATGGACAAATTCTTGGAAACATACAATTTTCCAAGACTGAACCAGGAAGAATTAGGAAATATAAACAGACCTATCACAAGTAATAAAATCGAAACGGTGATTAAAAATCTTCCAACAAACAAAAGTCCAGGACCAGATGGCCTCACAGGCGAATTCTATCAAACATTTAGAGAAGAGCTAACATCTATCCTTCTCAAACTCTTCCAAAAAATTGCAGAGGGAGAAACACTCCCAAATTCATTCTACGAAGCCACCATCACTCTGATACCAAAACCAGAAAAGGACATCACAAAAAAAGAAAATTATAGACCAATATCACTGATGAACATAGATGCAAAAATCCTGAACAAAATACTAGCAAACAGAATCCAACAACACATTAAAAGGACCAGACACCACGATCAAATGGGATTTATCCCAGGGATGCAAGGATTCTTCAGTATATGCAAACCAATCAATGTGATAACCACATTAACAAATTAAGGAATAAAAACCATATGATCATCTTAACAGATGCAGAAAAAGCTTTTGACAAAATTCAACACCCATTTATGATAAAAACTCTCCAGAAAATGGGCATAGAGGGAAACTACACCAACATAATAAAGGCCATATATGACAAACCCACAGCGATCATCATCGTCAGTGGTGAAAAACTGAAAGCATGTCCACTAAGATCAGGAACAAGACAAGGATGTCCACTCTCGCCACTCTCATTCAACATAGTTTTGGAAGTCACGGCAATCAGAGAAGAAAAAGAAATAAAAGGAATCCAAATTGGAAAAGAAGAAGTAAAACTGTTACTGTTTGCAGATGACATGATACTATACATAGAAAATCGTAAAAATGCTACCAGAAAACTACTAGAACTAACCAATGGATTTGGTAAGGTTGCAGGATACAAAATTAATGCACAGAATCTCTGGCATTCCTATACACCAAGCAACAAAAAATCAGAAAGAGAGGTTAAGGAAACAATCCCATTTACCATCGCAACAAAAAGAATAAAATACCTAGGAATAAACCTGCCTAAGGAGGTGAAAGACTTGTACTCAGAAAACTATAAAACATTGATGAAAGAAATCAAAGATGATATAAACAGATGGAGAAATATACCATGTTCTTGCATTGGAAGAATCAATATTGTGAAAATGACTATACTACCCAAAGCAATCTACAGATTCAGTGCAATCCCTTTCAAACTACCAATAGCATTCTTCACAGAATTAGAACAAAAAATTTTACAATTCATATGGAAACACAAAAGACCCCAAATAGCCAAAGCAATCTTGAGAAAGAAAAACGGAGTTGGAGGAATCAGGTTCCCCGACTTCAAACTATACCACAAAGCTACAGTAATCAAGACAGTACGGTACTGGCACAAAAACAGAAATATAGATCAATGGTACAGGATAGAATGCCCAGAGATAAACCCGTGCACATATGGTCACCTAATTTATGACAAAGGAGGCAAGAGCATACAATGGAGAAAAGTGAGCCTCTTCCATATGTGGTGCTGGGAAAACTGAACAGCTACATGTGAAAGAATGAAATTAGAACACACCCTAACACCATACACAAAAATAAACTCCAAATGGATTAAAGACCTAAATGAAAGACTAGACACTATAAAATTCTTAGAGGAAAACACAGGAAAAACACTCTTTGACATAAAATACAGCAAGATCTTTTTTGACCCACCTTTCAGAGTAATGGAAACAAAAATAAACAAATGGGACTTAATTAAACTTAAAAGCTTTTGCACAGCAAAGGAAACCATAAACAAGACAAAAAGACAACCCTCAGAATGGGAGAAAATATTTGCAAATGAAACAACACACAAAGGATTAATCTCCAAAGTATACAAACAGCTTATGGAGCTCAATATCAAAAGAACAAACAATCCAATTAAAAAATGGGCAGAAGACCTAAATAGACATTTCTCCAAAGAAGATATACAGATTGCCAACAAACACATCAAAGAATGCTTAACATCATTAATCATTAGAGAAATGCAAATCAGAACTACAATAAGATATCATCTCACACCGGTCAGAATGGCCATCATCAAAAAATCTAGAAACAATAAATTCTGGAGAGGGTGTGGTGAAAAGGGAACCCTCCTGCACTGTTGGTGGGGATGCAAATTGATACAACCACTATGGAAAACAGTATGAAGCTTCCTTAAAAAACTACAAATAGAACTACCAAATGACCCAGCAATCCCACTACTGGGCATATACCCTGAGAAAACCATAATTCAAAAAGAGTCATGTACCACAGTGTTCACTGCAGCACTATTTACAATAGCCAGGAAATGGAAGCAACCTAAGTGTCCACTGACAGATGAATGGAATAAGAAGATGTGGCACATATATACAATGGAATATTAGCCATAAAAAGAAACAAAATTGAGTTATTTGTAGTGAGGTGGATGGATCCAGAGTCTGTCATACAGAGTGAAGTAAGTCAGAAAGAGAAAAACTAATACCGTATGCTAACGCATATACATGGAATCTAAAAAAAAAAAAAGGTACTGATGAACCTAGTTGCAGGGCAGGAAGAAAGATGTAGACACAGAGAATGGACCTGAGGACACGGGGTGGGAGGGGGAAGCTGGGGCAAAGTGAGAGTAGCATCGACATATATACACTACCGAATGTAAAATGGTTAGCTAGTGGGAAGCAGCAGCGTAGCACAGGGAGATCAGCTCGGTGCTCTGCAATGACCTAGAGGATTGGGATAGGGAGGATGGGAGGGAGGCTCAAGAGGGAGAGGATATGGGGACATATGTACGCATATGGCTAATTCACTCTGGTGTACAAGAGAAACTAACACAGTATTGTGAAGCAATTATACTCCAATAAAGATCTATTAAAAAAATAAAAAGCTTAAAAAATAAACATTTATAAGAATATTAAGCTAAAACTATAACAATGACATTATAACAACCTGGACATGTTTAAATAGTGCTCGCTCAAGCAGGAGAAATGTGAATATGTATGCCTAAAGGCTAAGAACTCAAGAAACTTCAACTCGTGACAGTAAGCTAATTCAAAACAACGTTATATATATACAAGTGGTCTACGGAAATGTTCTAATCTTAATTGGTTTATGTGCTCTTAAAAATTTGATCATTCTAAAACTTTCCTCTATTTGTTTCAAATCTTCTCATATCACTAAGTGAAGCTGTCACGGTAAAAATATCTCAAGAGGTCTTAAGCCTTAAATTTCCAAAACTGAAATAAATGATAAGCATTTTTTTGTCCTTCCTCCAAAAAAGGGGGCACTGTTATTTGTTCTTCCATTTTCTCTAGAGTGTCCCTTTCTTTCTGTTTTAGAGATTACAATAAACCCCACAAGATGAATTTATATTCAGAAGCAGGAAAAATGAAAATACTTAGATTACAGTAGTATCTCCTCTTTAGTTTGAATCTTACAAACTTGTAATCTATATGAATTGAGAGTTCTTTTTTTTCTACTAACAAAAATGCTCAGAAGAAAAACAACAATGTAAGAAAGATTTTAATAAGAATATGAGAAGAATAAAAAAGCAGGAATGAGTTGAAAGTAGTAATTAGTAATTTATTCTCTCCTTCATTAACAATTTTAAGTGATCCTTAAACTGTGTGAATAACACATAGCACCACAACACTAAGTAACTTTACATGGTTGGGTTTATAAAGATAGTGACTAAAACACTATTGAGATAGTGTGCTTGTTCCCAAGATTAAGCTGTCACCTGGGAAAGGTGCTGGCCTACAAGGACTAACATAAGAACATGAACTACTGTCCATGCTTTCTCCTTCAACTCTCCAGAAATACTGGTCTTTATTTTTATATTTTTTGACAAGGTGATACAGTCACAAAAATCAAACAGTATAAAAAAGGTTGTAGTGAAAAGTTTGGCTCTCACCTTCACCCCTGTCCATCATCATTAACTCAGTTCCTTCAACCTTTTCCCCATAAAAATTTTTATTGGTTTCTTGTATATTCTTTCAGAGATTCATTATACACTTCCTTATTAAAATAAAATAGGATACATATACTTCATAAATTGTAATGTTTTTCTTTGTATTATTTATCTCAATTCAACATGACCTAAATAATGCCTGACTACACTCTCTCAATGCCTTCATGCAGTCTTGGGTTCAAGGCTGACCCAAGGTTTTAAGTGAGCAGTATCTCAAATAAAGCAAGAGAATGGTGAGCAAAGGAGACAGCAATAGCAAGTGGTTAAAAAGCCGCAAACAGGGGGCTTCCTGGTGGCGCAGTGGTTGAGAGTCCGCCTGCCGATGCAGGGGACGCGGGTTCGTGCCCCGGTCCGGGAAGATCCCACATGCCGCGGAGCGGCTAGGCCCGTGAGCCATGGCCACTGAGCCTGCGGGTCCGGAGCCTGTGCCCCGCAACGGGAGAGGCCACAACAGTGAGAGGCCCGCGTACCGCAAAAAAAAAAAAAAAAAAGCTGCAAACAACAGACATATAATTAATCCATAATCCCATCAGCAACACCAAGACAAAAGAACTAGTTTTTTAAAGTTCCTAGCACAGTACCGATTACACATCATATACACTGCATTAAATATCTGTTCAATGAATCAATCAATGAATCTTCTTCAAGGCTATCTTTGCAAGTTTGGGGATAGGCGGGTGAATAGGTAGGTAGGAATTAACAACAGGAGAGTCAAGAAATTTTTTACAAAGCTGCCTTTCAAATGTTTAGAAGTTGCTATGATTATTTTGGAAAAGGTAATCCAATGGTATGATTTTGATGCCTGTGAATCTATAAGAAAATTCACTGAAAGAAAGTATCAGTCCAAAATTTCTTCAGACACAGGCCACTTGATAAACATCCTTCCAAATGATAATATAAGCCCAAATTATAATTAGATATTTATAATTATAATTAGATATTTATATAATTTATATAATTGTAAATTATAATTAGATTTTAGACAGGAGAGATTTAATACTTATGCTTACCATAGCGTATTGGCTTAGCTACTTCAAATTCAGACTTACGTAGAGCCGTATTTTTATTGTATCTATCATTTTACTGTACATTGCAGTCCCTTTTACAAAATTTACAGCATATTCAGTCTTTCTTTGATAAAAGAATTCCCTTTAAACTAGACTTTCTGACATAATCGTACACAATATTGATTCACTCCAAGACTTAAAAAAATATTTAGCATATTACTAGTATACTCAAAATTAACCTATTAGCAAGGATACAGGTATATTTGGTATAAAATAAAACCTCTGGATTCAAGCACTTATTTTTTATTATGGGCTGAAAATAAAAATAGAGTGATTAAGCAACAAATAAGTGGTCACAGAAATGTAGCAATAAGGATAGTGTATTTGTAGTTGGAATGATCAGGAGACACAGTAAGGAGGCAGTTTTTAAGGTGAAGCAAGAAAGGCTAGTCTCAAGGAACAGAAGATGGGGTAGGGCCTTCAGCCAGGAGAATAGTGGAGAGTCAACACAGGAGCTTGGTACGTTAAAATATCTAAGGCAGGGAATGGCAAACTACAGTCCACGGGCCAAATCCAGTCCACTGCTTGTTTTTATAAGGCTTGTGGGCTACCAAAGGTTTTCACATTTTTAAATGGCTGAAAAAAACAAATCAAAAGAACTTTATGACACATAAAAATTATAAAATTCATATAATAAAGTTTTACGGGCACACAGCCATGCCATGCCCATTCATTTACCTGTTGTCTATCTATGACTGCTTTCACACTACAAGGCAGAGTTGAGTAGTTGCAACAGAAACCATGTGAATCACAAAACCTAAAATATTTACTATCTGGCCCTTCAGAGAAAAAGTTTGCCAACCTCTTCTCTTAGGAAGGCCTATGTGGCTGAAGCACTGTGAGTGAGGGGCTGGGTGGAGAAAGAAACTAGAGAGGTAAAGAGGGGCATGCAAGCCATGAAAAAGATTTGGGTCTATATTCTAAGAGGAATGGGGAAGCCATTAGAGAATTTTAAGTAGGAAAGTGACAATCAGATATGCATTTTGAAAAGCTCATTCTGGTTGTCACAATGGTAATCCGTGTCAGGAGATAAGTAAGGAGGCTAATGTAGTAAGTAGTTCAAGCAAAGTATGAACACAGCTTAGACTATGGGGCTGGAAAAATAAAGAGGCTGGGCAAGATTACTTCTGAGATTCCCTTCCAGCTCTAAAATTTTAAGAATCACAGGAGTTTACAAGTCTGATTTTGCAACTTTCCAGGGTATTTCCAATTATCAAAAACAGTTCTCAAAACTGTTATGCTATGAACAGCTTTCTAATAGGTAGTAAGAAATATGCCAACAGAGCATTCTGTATCTAAAAAGTTTGGAAATTACTGCAGGATAAATGATCACCCCCACCATTAGAATGCTTTCTAAAATATAGTTTGTATTTTTTATAAGTGGGAAAGCACTACTTTTATGAAATTTACAATTAAAGAATTTACAGATAATACAATATAAATTAACACAGCGGGGAATAAACACAAATACTGCTCAAGTACATTTTCAGTGTACTTTCTTTCCTATAATGTAGTAATGACAAAACAAAGAACATACCTGCTACATTCTAACAATGTAACTTTAAGGCGGCCTTCCGTAAGTGCCCATTGTTGTATATGGATATGCTCTTCATCATCTTCTTCGAATCCTTGCAAGGTTTGGAATGGGAAAAACGGCTTAAACCTGACAAAAGTAAAGATAAGTCTAAATTTCTGAATAATAAACACCACACTTTAAAGCGTAATAACAAAACCTACCCGTAGGAAAACAACACAAAACAAACATCTAATGCTGCATGTGCCCTATAAAACCAGAGCTTACCACACTCCCCCATAACTGGCAGCAAACAGTGCCTTCTTGGTGGGACCCAGACTTCCTGTTTTTTTGGCATGCCCTCATTGACAAGGCAGGACACCCAGAACAAAGGAAAAGAAAATCTAGAAGCCACCAGTGGGCCCTGAAACTTGGGTGGGACAGGAGAGAGGTTCTTTCTGGACCAGATGGGAAAAGTGTTCCTACTGTAAAAGATCAAAATTCAGAATGCAGTCTTCCATGGAAACAATAAAATTGGATAGTGATTAGTACTAGATAATGATAAATAATAATAATAACAACAACAATTAACAGCAGCAAAGGTATTTATCAGAGATGTTTACTATCTGCCAGGCAGTGTGCTAAGAGCTTTACATGCTTTATATCTTATTCAATGCTCAAAATCCTGAGTGGGCAATATGATTAGCTTCCCACTCCAGATGAAAGGAGTGAGGGTTAGAAAGGTTAAAGAATTTGTTCAACATTACACAGTGAGTGGCATAACCAGAATTCAAGCTAGTTTGACTAGTTGACTACGTAACACTTCAGATACCTATGAATTATTCAGGTCTTTATGTGCTCATTGTTAATACTCTTGGATTTTATGTAGAAGCTTGTGGTGAGTTATAAACTGTAAGCTTTAAAAACTTTAATTTGAAACATAATTCATACTCCTCCATTAAAGTAAAGGACAAAGAAAATGAGAAAATTGGGCTTGAGGGCCTATAGTTTTCAACTAACCCTACACGCTGTCACTAGACATGACATTTGTCTGCTCAAAAGCTTTAATGCCTTCTCACTAACCACACACAGTATAAACGATAGTCAAAAGTTCTTGGTTTCATATTCAAGGTCTACCACAATTAATCTTTCCAATGGTATTTTTCCTTATTAGAAACCTTCCAATCTAGGAAGTGTAGTCACCTCATGTACCCAGAAGATGCCATGCATATTCCTGCTTTCAAGCCTTTTGTACCAACTGGAGGTTTTCCCTATTCCTCAAAGCCTACCCAAACCCTAAACACTTTCTATAATCAGCTTGAGGTCCTACATCACAGCAGACCACACGCACTGCTTTCACTCTTCTTTACCTTGCAGTCATTTAAACTGCTGGGCACTTATGCCTTGAAGTCTCAAATGTGACCTGGTTTCACAATTATCTTTACCCCTCACACACTATCG